>NW_020273616.1:1755603-1763351 GCF_003268045.1 Sipha flava | reverse complement strand
AATATAATACATTGATTTATTTAAAAAATGTAATATATAAATAATTAAGAATAAAAATTACTAGTCTATCATTATAATATGATAATACATTCAATAATATGTCAATTTGGTTACGGTTATCAATTTTTGTTAATCTTTTTATATCATAACATTTTTGGCTGTGGAACGAATATTTCTTTTACACATATTGCTATTGTTATAGACATTTACAACTACTACCGAAGCATTTATCAGATAATATAAAGTAATTTAAATTAACACTTTTTTTACCACATATTTACTAGTTAATCATTTTTTGGTGCATTTATGCATATTGTATATTTTTGTATTTATTAGAGTTCTATAAGTCCTTAATAATTTTACTCGCCTATTTTTTTTTTTTTACAACATAATATCTGGTACTTTTTGTTGTGCATAGGTATGTAGTTATTTTTTCGTGCATAAATGAATGCATATTTGTGTATATTATAGAGCTAGAAGCCCCAAATAATAATCATAATAACTGACAATATTTGTTTCCATATTCTTTAACTTGCAAATATTGGCCAAAATTATATTTTTGTAAATTGAAAACATGGTTAAGATCAAGAATAGGACAGCATAGCCTAACAGGTTTGGCTTTGCTGCATGTGCTTAAAAATATTATTGTATCCATTGATGAAACAATCAACAAATTTGCCAAAATGGAAAAAAGAAATTAGAAATTTGTTATTTGACTACTTACCAACCTTATGTTTTCTACTTAGATATTTGTTAAATTAAGTTACCTATCTTAATTGTTTTTAAAGTTTTTAAAAAATAATTTATAGATACTATTACTACTATGATTATTAGTTGTTTTTTTTTTATACAGGATTCAGACTAAATGTACAATTTAAATATAAGAACTATTTGTATTGTTATTATTAATACTTATTTATGCATTAAGTTTTAAGTATATTTATTAAATAAATATTTAATTAAATTTAGTACTTATTTTTATTTATTCACTCGAATGAACAACAGGAATATGAGCTGTAGGTAATAAACCAGAGGTGTACCCAGGAATTTTTTAGAGGGGGTCTAATATTTTTATTTTATCTGTCCTCTAATTATAATTATAGTTTAATTCAATACCAACAAATTACTGTTAATAACTATAGTAATAGCCACAATTGTTATACATACATCACACATATTCTTCACAAAGGTTTACTATAATAGGTAAGTACTATAATTTGAAATCAATTTTTATTTGGTAGTAAAATGTTATAAAAAAATACATTATTTAATTAACAATAATAAATAATAAAAAAGCAATATAAATTAAACATGGTGTATACAATATAGGTATATTATATAATCTATAAACGTTGAAGATAATGGGAAATTAAAATACACTATATACTATTTACTATTAAACCATTGAATATGTTGAAATTTCAATGGAGAGGGTCCGGACCTGAACTTCCCCTTGGGTATGCCACTGTAATGAACTGTAAATTATTTTTAAGTTTTTATTGAAGAGAAATTAGTCTCGCCCCCCCCCCCCCTGGCCTCAACTCAATTACGCCCTTGTAAAAGTAACTTTTCCTAGAACTTACACGGTTTGTTTAGTATAAATTGTGAACATAGACAGAGAAAAATGAAAAATAAGCATATGTATAATGTGGGTAATAAGTTAACACTATGATTATATTATTATTAAAACCAACGATTATATAATATTTATAAGTAAAATAAATTATACGACTATGCAGTCTAACTACTAAAGGCTAGTCCACATTAAGTATAAATAAGTTGATTCTGCTATAAAGCAATTTATTTTTACTATTCTGAACTGAGCCAAAAGTAGTAATCAAGATTAAATGTTGTCTTTTTTTATTATATCCTAGGTACTTTATACAGAAGAAAATAGAAACTAGAAATACATTTTGAGAAAATATAAAGCTTTGATATTTTATCTTTTAATTTTATGTATGTTGTAAGCTGCAAAATATCTGTCTTCGGTTTATTCAGTTTATTGCGACAGTACACATATTGTCAGTTTTTTTTCATTTCATAACTACATTTAATTATGTACCTCTAGTGAACTACAATACAATTGAAAATCAGCTTTCGATAAACATACGAGTATTAAACACGAAAAAGAAAAAAATTTATCTATGTTAAATACAATACATAAGTTTTTTAAAAAAAAATTGATCTCATAAAACGTATATGATATGAAATGCAAATAAACACTCTGTAGAGTAAGTTTATTTGCTCCTTCAGTCATTGCAATAAAACGTTCAGTTACACTTAAATAGCAGACATATGATTGATATCATCAATGACACACTGAACAAAACAGTAGAAAGTTATATAATTGTTTACACTAGATTATCCACAATTATCAAATTCAACAGTTTAATAAACTAAAAACGTAGGCAATTTTGTATACGGATCCAAAAAACTATCGTACGAAGATCTATTCGTTTACAGTAGAGTTTGCGCTAAGAAAATAATAGAGCTGTACATCCTGTTTGTTTTACAGTAGTGAAAAACATTGGACGCTCACTTAGCTAGCATATAATAAATAATACATACTAACATCAATATTAAATAATATTATATTATACGTCATAATGTATATAGATTTTAATAAATGAAATAACAAATTCCTTTGATCTAATTTTAAAATGATTTCTTTTCTTTTCTTTTTTGTGACAACCACTTCATCATCAATATCATTATATTTAAATTGGTGATGTTTGTAGCATCTGAAAACACACCCATTGAAATAATTTTGTTGTTTAGCCGTTGTTCTTGTAATTCAGTGGCGTGGTGATGATATTATTTTGGAGTAATTACTCCTTCAAAATGTTTGGTAGGTAGGTGGTCCCCCTGCCAAAAAATACTTAACGATAATTATAAAAATAATATAGATATATAATAACATTATATTAAATGTTTTAATTGATAGTAAATATTTAGCGCACAAATGTATTGTATATGATCCGTTACACTAGAAACAATTGGTGCTAATTGCAATACCAATGTTAATAACATTATTCAAAATTCATATGCACTACATAGATCAAGATACAAGATAATTAATGAGTGTAATAAATTTACTAGATAATTAAATAAGTACATCTGATTATACAAATCAGTCTAATATAAGTATATTTTTTAAATTGTTTTACTGTAGTGGAAATACCGTTTGAATAAAGGGTACATTATGGTGTATACATTTTTGCTCTTCACCAAAAATTAGTTCAACACGCCATTGTTATAATTACTCTATGTTTTTTGCGGTTCATCCATTTGACAATTGACATATTAGGATCCAAATCATACAAGGGAGGCATGTTATAATTAATGTATAAGTACATATTTTCAGTTGAAACATTCATGGCAGAACGTAATGGAGACTAATAAATTGCTAATACCGTAGTTTTAATCTCTTAATATTAATAGATAAATATTTGTTATCAATATTTTAATCATAATTTCTAATAATTCCAGAAAACAAAATAATGTCAAATGGTACCTATATTACAAACTCATAGACATATAGAATTAATTATTAAAAATTCAAATCATATTATTTTTTTTATGAACTGCACAACATTTAAATAAGAACTGCACATTAGCGCAAGCTCTTGTTTGAAGTGCTAATAGTTAGTTGAGAGGAAGAACTACCGGCCAGGCAAAATACTCCAATGCCAGACTGTGATTGATTACGCAAAAAAAATAAATAAAAAATGTCTGTGGTACCAACCTCGGTATAAGATAAATGTTATAACTGAAATCTTGGTTGGTACCAACATTCATTATTGTTTTCTTATCTTATCAGTTATAACAGTTTTTATACTATGTGGTTATCTTTATAGTTCTTAACATTATGCCCGACGCCTTCAAGCCGACAATATTGTTATGAAATAATATATTCATAATTTTAAAAATATTATCCTACTTCAGTTGTTAAGTTTTAATTTAACTGACATGGAAAGATTTTATTTATTTATCACATTTTTTTTTTGTATTTTAACTGTGATCAATTGTACGAATATTGTGAGACCCAGAGGCATTGCGTTTGAAAGTAAGGCCATCATCTTATTATTAATATCAGAACTGTTAAAAATGTATCTAAACATTACATTATATTTTCTGATAATGTTCATTAAATCCCTTTGTATATTTTTTAGGAGCTTCGCTTTATATACCTGACAAGGATTTCTCATGTTTTGATGGAAGTTTCATAATTCCTTATTCGTTCGTAAATGATGATTATTGTGACTGTCCAGATGCAAGTGATGAGCCTGGTACTTCAGCGTGCCCTAATGGTACTTTCCATTGCTCAAATGCTGGACACAAGTCCCTCATCATACCATCGTCTAGAGTTAATGATGGAATTTGTGGTATGAATACTATAAACATAAACTACTATAGAACAAAACAAATTAAATATTTTATTTTTACTATCAACGATATTTTGTTATACTTATTATAATTTTTAAATAATGTACAATCGCCGTCCTAAGTAAATGATAGAATGAGATCTATTAATATATATTTTTATTGTTATTATATGTACTAGTTTTATGCATGAAAATGGAAAATTTAATTAAATACTTTAAGTATAAATTATTATTTTTAAGTATATACTATAATTAACTATTTTTCTTTTAAGTTTTTCATTATAGTGTTTAATAGTTAATTCTTTCATATATATTGTAATAATATACTGATATGAATATGAAATATACATTGATAGATTGCTGCGACGGCTCTGATGAATGGGCGAATAACAACAGAAAAGGTACATGTGAAAACACTTGTGAAGAACTTGGACGAGCAGCACGAGAAGAGGAAGAAAGGCTACAAAAAATATTTATGGCTGGACATGAAATACGCGCTCAACTAATTGTTAAAGGAAAAGAACTTCGAATGGAAAAACAAGTACATTTTTTGAAAAATATTTTTAGCTTTGTTTTTTAATTTTTGATGTTTTCAAAAAAAAAAAGAAGATTTATAAAATGTTATCACATTTTACTTATTATTTCTATATTTTTACTTATTATTATCTCCAATTTTGGAGATTCAGTAATGGAATAAATCTGAACATAATATGTGAGAAAAAGTATTGGCATAGTGCCAATAGTTGGATATGATAAGAGAAAATAGATTGAGATGGTTTGGGCATATGATGAGGCAAGAGGAAATAAAAGCAATGAAGTAGTTATAAAAATAAACATTGAAGGGAAAAGAAGAAAAGAAAGACCAAAAAAGAGAAGGTTGGATACAATTGAGAATGATATGAGGCTGTTGGTATATGAGTAAGCGATATAGAAAATCAAGACGAGCGGAAGTTTAAGATAAGGTTGGCTGATTCCAAATGGTTGGGAAAAAGGCGAAGGAGAAGAAGAAAAAGTAATGGAATACTTCCATTAACATTTTTTCTTGATAAATTTATATTAACAAAACCTAATTTAGGTTATATATTCAACATTGCTAACTTTTTTTTTAATATATAGAACAGAATCACTGAACTCTTTGAACAACAAAAAGATGCTGAACTTTTAAAGAATGATAGATTAAATGTTAAAGAAAAGGCAGACGAGATTGAAAGATCTGCATTGGAAAAATATAAAGTAATGCATGATGAAAAAAGAAGACAAGAAAAGGAACAAGAAAAACTTGAGCAGCAAAATGAAGCTTTTGAAATATTTAACGAAATAGATACAAATAAAGATAACAAGTATAATTTTCAATAAAAACTAAATAGTTAGTTCTATTGGAAAAATAAAAACATTTATTGTAGGATTGATGAAGAAGAAGTTGATGCCTACAATACTTTTGATCAAAATAAAGATGGTATTGTTTCACAAGATGAAAAAGATGTAAGTTACATAAGTATATTTTTTTTTGTATACATTTATTTACTATTCAAAAATTACAGTTTAGTATAATAATGTATATCATTTAAATCATTGAAAAATAATATATTGTAGGTTTTTTTTCCTTTGTTAATAAACATTTACAGCAATATTGTAGGTTTACTTAATTAATACATTTATTAATTACAAAAAAACTGTTTTTAGTACTTTATGGAAAATAAGAAAGAGATAAATTTAGAAGACTTTATGTCAAATAGTTGGGATCGTTTAAAACAATTAATATTTGCTCAATCCAGCAATTTAAAAGAGACTGAAAATCCTGTTGAAGAAGATAATGATAAAATTGAAGAAGTAGAAGATCAAGATGAAAACGATGATGAAAGTGAACCTGAGACTGTAGAAGATGAAACCAAATATACAGATGCTGAGGAACTTGATGAATCTCAGTATGATGAAGAAACAAAATTGATTGTAGAAAGTAATGGATAACAAATTAATTAAAAAAATAAATGTTTACTCTTAATAATGCTGCATTGAATTTTACTATTCAATATTTTAATAATTCTATTATTATTTATTTTCTTAAAAGTACGACCATGTTATAAACCATTAATTATTAAATAATTCAATAATTGCAAAAATATTACTAGTCACATATTTTATCAAATTGAGATATTAGTAAATAGTTATACTTTTATTATCAAACAAAAAAACTAAGACATTTTTACATTTGATGCATAGAAACACATAACGAGTATAAGTTTTTACTAACACCTCAATTTCATAAAATATGTGACTTGTGACATTTCTGCAATCATTGATTCAAATTATTTTTCCATATGACACTATTTAAAACTTTTATTGGCTTATCTCTATTATTAAATATATTAACCAATGTAATAATAAATGCACATTAAACTAATCAAATATATTATTAATAAATCAAGAATACTGAATGGACACATCAGGGTTTTTTAATTAAATTTTTTATTTTTAATTTTTATATTAGATGCCAAACAAGCACGTGAAGCTTTTGAAGAAGCTGATAGAAAATTCAGGGACATACAACGAGAAGTAACCCATTTACAAGAATCACTCAATAAAGATTTTGGTCCAGAAGATGAATTTGCAGCTTTAGATGGAGAATGTTATGAACTCTCTGACCGTGAATATGTGTATAAATTATGTCTTTTTGATCAAGTAAGATTTGTATTTAAATTATAGTTTAAATAATTTCAAAATTGATGTATTTTATTAAATTATGGCAGATAACTCAACGATCAAAGAATGGTGGATCTGAAGTGAGATTAGGTACATGGAATAGTTGGATTGGTGAACCAAAATACCGTACTATGTTATATGATAGAGGACAGCATTGTTGGAATGGTCCTCAAAGATCTACTCATGTAAGAATATTTTTATTTAATTAAATAATTCATTTACTTTTAATTATGTTTAAATTTGTAAAATTAGGTACGTTTAAATTGTGGCTTAGAACCAGCCTTAATATCAGCAACAGAACCTAATCGTTGTGAATATGCTATGGACTTTGTTGTACCAGCTGTTTGTGTTCAACATAATGAAAGGCCCTCAGCTCCTGTTACAGAAATTGATCATGATGAATTGTAATTTAAATCTATTACTTGTATCTCATTTGTGTCAACTATTTTCTGGGTATTAGGTTCAAAAATGTATACAATTATTGAACTCCTTGAATATTAAATACAGTGTACATTTGTTATAATTTATATACATTTTTAAAAATAATTTTAAACATGTTTTTACAAAAATAAAATGAATTTGTGATGTTTAGCTGAAACTTAAACAGACTTAAGGCTATATATATATATATATATATATATATATATATATATATATATATAT
>NW_020273616.1:1609802-1755593 GCF_003268045.1 Sipha flava | reverse complement strand
ATATATATATATATATATATATATATATATATATATATATATATATAACAATATTAAAATGTTTTCTATATCACAAAAAATAATTTTAAGATGTATATTGTAAACTTAATATTGTAATGTATTTGGTACAAAAATATTTTAAATGCAAATAAGAAAATAAGCTACTGAATTCAATGTGGCCTTGTTTGTTAATTTTAGAGATTTAATTAAAAGAATACTCCCGTTAACAATATTTAGTTTAACTATAAGGAAGCATTCAAGTATGACATCAGGAGGAAGGGTTCGAAAAATCTGACAGTACTTTACATGGGGAAGGGGCTAAATCTAAAATATTTTGTCCACATCATATTTATCATAAATCAAATTAATTCATGAAAAAAACAAAAGGTGTTATATAAGGTGTTTATATAACCAACTTAATCGAAGACGTGCCGTATTATTTATTTATTATATGTATTAATGAAAATCTGTCATTTTATAATTAGTGTTATTTATTGGAATAGTTCAGATTTGGGTGGCTAAATATCCCCCCAAATTTACATTTACTTGTACATTTATTTGTTAAACAATTATTTTTACACAAAAATTTTTTAAAAGTAGTACCACCGAAAAGAGGTTGTGCATTAGCTATTTTACATAAAGATTTTTTTGTATCCGATACTTATATTTATTAATGGTTTATTATAACTTATCTGTTTTTTATCACGTTTCTTATTTCAGATAATATGTCATAATATTTTGATTCCGCTAAATTTACCAAATATTCATTATTTTCATTCATGAATTTATTAAAACTTATAAGATTTCTCTTTTTAAGAGGACAAGTTTTTAAAAAAAAAAAAAATTAAAAAAACGAACATTAATAAACCGAATTAGTGAACTCGAAAACCGATAGCACCATAGTGAAGTTAAAAATTACTCAATATCAATGCACACGATTATCATAATGTACAATTTATACTTGTATTTTTTTAATATTATCAACAGTTGATGTTTTGTTGTATTTTATTTTATGAAAAAACTTTGTCGGCTCAAAAGTATGTACTATACCAATTACTCGGTTAATGTACCTATAAAATAAACGTTTTACAAATATGTTTACTTTGTTCAATAAGCATGAGTAGGGTTCGCGTTACCCATAACGTATGTATACATTATCATTGATCGATAGATAAAATATTTGAAAATTTAAATTAATTGATAGTATAAAGAAATTTCCAAGCCGTAAAACTTCTAAAAAAATGTTAATAATTTCGAGTAATTGTTGCTGATATAATCATTTTTCATACTCTTTTAATACTGTGTTAATATTTATTGTGGTTTTCATGTTGGTTTACTCTTCCGTTGAAATAAATATTTGAAATGTACATGGAAAGTGGCAGTGGTAAGTTTTTTTTAATTAATTTTACTAATTTTTCATCTATTGGTCCCGACCCTATAATGGGTCGTAAAATATTTTTGATGGTTCGTAGACCTGAAAAATCCAATCTGTCAGTTATTTCCCTTTCAGCAGATAGACGAACGAGTGAGTTTAATTTTTCTTGGTGAAGGGTTGTTCTTCTGGCGTTTTCAATAAGTTCTAATTTTGAATTTGTTCTTTCTGCTTCACAATTCGAAATTGGCAAAGTTAAATAAATTCGTAGAAAAATGTTGTATTTGGAAAGACTTCTTTTAAATTATTTTCATGTACATATAGGTAAATATTTTGAGGAGTAATTATTGGTAAATTTAACCGCATTACATAATTTGAAAAGTGCACAATCTTTTGTTTTATATTAGTTGTATCAATATTATCTTTAAATGTGTTAATGAATATGTCAGCAGAAGTCTGATAATAATTCTAAACCAAATTTTGTAATAAACTCAAAAATATTACAAAGGAACATTATCACATGCATTTAATCTTTTATCAAGTTCAGTTACTAAGTGATCAATAATAACGTAAAAAGTATCAATCTTTAACTTTCTTATACCATAAAAGTTTGAATTTACTTCAATAGCACCATCAGAGAATTTTTTTTTACACTTTTTTCAGCACAGGGCAGAATATTTGTTGATTATACCCTTGCTTTGTTTTTCAAAATATATAAACTTCTAACATAAGTTTTTAATCCTTTTAATAAATTTACGGTTATAAATAAATCTATTCCCGGTTTTTGAAGGTATTTACTAACACTGTTAAACTGCAATAAAATTTCACTCCATATACTTGTAATTTCCATAAAAGCTGTTTTAAATTTTATCATTTTATTTTTCATTGATTTTGCTTCATGATGATTTTCTTGTTTTTCATTAACATTTTCAAAAATATCTATTAATATACATATAATTTGGTCATAATTTAACATAATAGCTTTACAAGACTCCGCATGACACTCCCACCTAGTATTACTTAAAGTTTTCAAAACGATTATTTTATTTTTATTTTCCGATTTTAGACCAGTCAAAAGCAAATTCCATCTATGTGTTGAGGTTGCAAAAATGCATAAAATTTTTGAACAACACTAAAAAAAATTAATTGTTTCTAAACAACTTTTCACTGCATGTGACCCTACTAAATTTAAGGAATGAGCAAAACAAGGTGCAAATAAAGCAACACTACATTTTTTTTTTTATTTTAGCCTGTAAACCCTCATAATTACCAGTCATATTATTAGCATTGTCGTATGATTGACGTCTACAATATTGCAAATTAATATTATTTTTTTCCAAATAATGTATTACTTCTTCAGCCATTGAAATACCAGTATGGCTTAATATATGAATGTATGTTAAGAATCGCTCAACAACTAACCCTTTATTATAGTATCTAACAACAACAGCAAATTGATCTCTATGTGCTTTATCTGGAGTAAAATCTAAAATAAGACAGAAGTCTTTAGTTTCTCTAAATTATTATACTTATTAATTATTATTTGTTCTATTTCTTATTTGTCTATTAATAATCTTTAAATTCAATATCTTCACACATTACCTATAATACAATACACTTATAATTAATTTAAATTTACTTGTTATGTCTGTTTTAATTTATACATTAGTTAATATATACATAATTATATATATAATGTATAACTGTATATTTTTTTATTTATTAACATGTATGCCAACTATTGGCTACTAATTATAATATATTTATACTTTAACAAGTACCCCTACACAATTTGTGTACTATTAATATGTAAATATATAACTTACTTTATGTACCTTGTATTGTATTACCTTTTTTTGCATTTTTAGTTATATCTTTGTATATGTTACTTATATTTTTAATAATTTAATAAAAAGTATTTCAATTATTTAAATCATATTACTTTTTTTTTAAATATTTCTTTGCATACCTACCTATTAATTTAGGTTTGTTCCTACAACAAACTGTTTTTATTCATATTGATAATCAGTATTGTTGTTGACATAAAATATATTATTCTTACAACAATTTACATTTGATCAGACTGATTATAGAAATATTATGGTAACAAATTATTTGATCGGTCAAAAAGAAATATTTTATTGAGTTGATAAAATTAATAATACTAATTATAAAATACTATGGTGTGCTAATGAAATATTTTGTTGAAATGATCACATATCATGATAGACACAAGGATAGTGTATTATCAAAACAATAAGACTTTTATCAAAATGATAAAATGTTTGTAATGTTTACTAATTAACAATTTGATTTTGTTCATTCAACAAATTTCTTTATGGGTTGTATATTGACAATACAATTGTTAATCCAATCTAGATTTTCATCAATTTTACCAAGGTTTTTTTTTCAGTGTACATTCCATACTCTATATGAACTATAACACATTTTGAATTATAATTATGACGAGAATCGATTCATAATTAACCGTTGATACCTAGCTTATCAATGCACATACTAAAAACCTCTACAACAGTAATTTCCAATTTGTTTATTTTGAATTATAATAATAATTTTAAACTGTAATCTTTCTTTATAGTTCTAGAAAAGCAAAATAGGATGTAAGCTTTATTTTCTAATAAATCAACTATAAATGTAACGTTATACAATGAAATACAATTTTTTTTAAAAGTGAACTACCTATTCTATTTAGTCTTCGCCAAAGATGTTAGACGTTACGAGATATATTGACGTTTTTCGAATAAAATAAGAACAAGTAAAATATAACAAGAACACCGGTAACTACTCCAATGGCATTTCCTCGGTGACTTCACATTTTTTGTATCTATCCGCTTTGGTTCGGCGGTGTGGCAAGCGCAGTGCGAGCTTGGAATCGTTACAGTCCGCCAACGGCTTCCATATCAGAAGTGTACGAATGGGCCAACTGCTCCGAGAACAATTAATGTACATCGGGCAAACATCTGCAGCTGTTACACGGTGTTGCACCACGCGGTTTTTTTTTTTTGTTAATAATTAAAATTATTGTTTGTTGATTTCGTCAAATAGATGAGAAAAATACGAAAAAATAAAGCCACTCCTTACCCAAAACGTTCCGTGCCGGTTCTTGAACCGATAATGACATCACATTGGTTAGTGCTCGGGTTTGGTTTGCTACAGCTGCGCTATTCTCGTTGACGGTCGTTCCAAAAGGATTCCCATCCTCAGCGTTTCCACCTGGACTAGGCACTGGTTCGTCATTTACGGTAGCGGAACTCTGCACCGTGATTCCGGTACCGGGAGTGTAGGCTTCCACGGCGCACGAACCATCGGCGCTTCTCTCCGGACAGTTCTCAGCGACGCGACCGTCCTCGGGAGTTAAGTCTTGGACGTTTTCTACGTGCAGTTCAATCATCTTTGTCGTCTGATCAGGTTAGAATATGAAAATATTTAATATCATCCCCGTGTAACAGCGGACGAAAATGATGTGCCGACGCATTGACGTCGATACGTATCTACGTGTGTACACATGATAAAATATTGCGTCTGTAATACTACTTACTATGGAGGATGAGTGGAGGGTTCCTTATATTTTTTAGAATCGCGCACTTAAATCTCGAATCTACGTTTCGACTTGTACATAATTTTATCTATGGTCTTAACTGGTGGTGGGTGCGTTTTTGCAAAAACATTTCTCTTCGTAAATTTTAAGCTAAATTGTTGGTGGTGTTTTATTATGTCCATAAGGCAACGAATTACGTCAAAAAATATTACTCATATTATTGAAGAATTAAATAAAACGTACTTTATGTTTTTCTATTTTATGTCCAATATAAAAGGCGTATAGTGGTTTACGCTTTTTGAATTATTTCATTATACAAGCATAAAGAACTTGTTATTGATTTGAATTAAGTTTTATTTTCAATAATTTTATCATGTTATACAGCGTGTATTTTGCAAGTGTATAAATAGCGTAAGTTCAGAAAAAAAATGTGTAAGTTCTACTCATTGTTAGTGAAGTGTTTTTGATAATATGACATTGAATTATACAAGAAAATATAATAGGTGATTGTATGTTGTCTGTAACATTATTTTGAGTGAGATCTAAGTGTTAAAGTCAATGTTAGTGATGAGCAAAGTTGGTCTTGATATTATGCAAGGACGCCCATATGGGAGGGGGGACAAAGGAGAGACATGTCACCCCCTGGAAAATGTCAAAAATGTTGGAAAATTATTTACTATGATCAGAATATATTTATTTTAATAGAATTTAAAAATTTAATTTAATATATGAAAATCTATAATTTGTTTATGAAAAATCTATTTATTTAGTTTGGAAAGTCAGGTTACCAGCTATAAATAACTAAACGCTTTTTCGTTTCTATTCTATGGATAATTATCAATTCTTAAAATATTGTGTATTTCCAGAAATATGGTATGTATATGTATGTGTGTACACCACCATAATATTTATATATTTGTAAATTAATATTTTAATAAATATAACTAATATTCTAAGTGTCCAATTTATATTATTAATAAAATAAAAATTTGAATAAATTACTTTTATTGTAAATTGGTTAAATAATTATTATTTTATAATCTTTCAGTTTGATTTATATAATGTAATAGTATAATGTAAAATTATAAACCCCTTTCTATATCGTGGGTCATTCCTATTAATGAATATATTGATAAATAAAAATGTTATCGCCCCCCCTTTGAGAATTTTCCTATGGGCGCCCTTGATACTATGGCTATTAGAGTACAATGGCTTTCCAAGACCAAGATTAAATAATAATAGTAATAATATACTAACTACTACTAACTACCATAGTCTTTGTTTTGGGTTTGATTTGCTCATCATCAATCAATATCCCACCTTCATATTTGATCAATAATTTAATCAAAAAGGCCTAATATACGAGTTTGACACGAACAAATACTTAAATGCAGTTAAGTCTTTAAATAATTATTGATTCGAAGTATACTTGAAATGTGATTATAGGTATGTATAATGATGAATTGAAAAGTTTCCAGAGAAGAACAAATGAAAAACCCACAACAGTTGTATAATAAACAGAGTTTACGACATTTCTTTGTCAGAATAAGGCTTCAATGGGCGGAATACGCCTGGCCATAAGAGAGATTACACATTAAGAAAGTCACCGAAAACGGTTTGACCGGGAAAAGATCAACTGGTTAGTAGCGCCTACTTCTGTTAGCAACATATTTACCAGTGCCATCGATTCGACGTGATCCGTTTTCTTGTTGCACGCGTCGCCGTCCAGCTGTATGCACCTGCGATGGTAATAACTCTTGCAGCCCGAGCATTTCGAGATCGGTTTCCATATTTTTCTCCTCCCGCATTTGTTACACTTATGAAACCACTTGTAAAAGGGTTTGTTGACGAAAGTGTGTTTGCATTGTTCTTCCATTTTTCGTTTATTATTGAACACGGGTTATACGAACACGGTGGGAAGTTGAAGGATATAACAATGTGATTAAATGAGCGAACGTTGTAAATCACAAAATAATAATGTTTGATACGAGTCTGTTTACTCATTTAGACGTACTTCTGTATTTTTCGATAATTTTGCCTAGTGAATTTGTTTCTATGTTTAGGTACGTGGCCAATTAATATTTTAGAATTTTTTAATATAAACGTATATAACATTATATAACATATAAGTATCATTTATATTATTTTTAAATGTAACTTTGTTTATAATTTCAACGCTGGCACTTATACTGATTAAAATATAAAACCTTCCTCTGTCCAGAATCCAAAAGATATGAGCGCGAATGTTAAAAACAAAAAGTGTCTAATGATAACAATGTTAGCACATTAAACTATTTAAGAATAAACAATATGTGAAATGTTACTAAGAATTTAGTTTGGAATTTTAACTAATCTTTTTAAAATTATTTTTATTGTAAAATCACTACGATGATCTCTGCTATAACTTGCAGAAATTTGTTGAATACGTAATAGCTTACATATAATAATAGTTAATACTATAAGTTGCTATATATTACTGCTATTTTTAAGCTAAATTTAATATTAATTTTACATTAATTCAAGAAGAAGATACATTTTTTTTAGTCATAGACTAAATGGACTAATATCTAACTAAAATGTTAAAAAAAATATATAAATTATAAATATTTTTTTATATATTGCATAATAAGCAGGTCACTAAAAAAATACTGTGAATATGTATAAACGTTATTTACGTAAACATATTGTATCCAGTGCCGCAAAAACCGGGTGTGCAAAGTGTTCCGTTCACAAGTCCCTAGGCTTACATAAATTTGGGGGGGCTAGCCAAAGCCTGAAATAAACTGAACTTTACAAACACACAATTATTTAATAATAAAAATAAATTTTTTCAAAGTTCAGGTAAGGTTGTTATAATATTTTATAATAATATAATATTTATTTAACAATGAGTCTATTAAGTATTTGAGTAGGTGTATAATATACCTACCTAAACCGCTTAAATAAATTTACTACATAAATATGTAGTGAAGTATAATATACAACAATTACAGGTAATTAGTTTGATATATATACACATATCGTACACTAACTGATGTGAAACATGTTTGAAAACCTAAAAAAATTGATACTTAAATTGAACAAAAATAAATCCTAGGAAGTGGCCCAATATAATTACCGCACACGGGCCTCCTATTTTGTAATTGCGGTACTGATTGTATCAATAACGTAATGTAAGTATCCATTAAATATTGCGTTCATTAATTACTTATATAAACACAGGGAAAATGTATTTTACATATTCATTTACAGTTGATAAATAAATACTTTGATGTCATTATATTTTATAGTATAGAGGAAGTAAGTTACTGATATCTAATCTTAAAAGCCGGTATGACAACTCATCTATCATAGTTTATCATTAAATTAATAGGTATCATTAATACATGCATGAATACAATATGTCTTTAATTCTTATCGTTCACAAGAGTTGTGGATATCATGAACGTTGTTGTAATCAAAATATTTTTTGTGCTCTCCTCCCCACGGAAATCTTTTAAAAACGAAAGATTTTTTCGATTTAATAGGGCACATGAGTTAATCATAATATTATACTAAGAAACGCGTAAAAAATAATGATAATGAATTCCAAATGGTATTGATTAAATTTTGATTTGAATTTTTACTTAATGTTCTGTTAATGAATTTATTTAATAAATTTAATATTTACAAGTATATTAATACAGTCGACTCTCAGTAACTCGAACCTTGATAACTCGAAATTCTCGATGTCTCGAATAATTAAAATTCCCCTTCAAATAACAATTACACTTAATGTTTAAATAATCATGGTAACTCGAAAATTAAGTTGACAAATTTTCGATATATCGAATTTTCTTATCCAAATTTAGTACTAAAAATAGTTTATCAAGGCGATTATTTTTCGCCTAAAAAAATTATATCGGTTATAAATGGTAACAATCAAATCATAATAAACATATTGGATGCTATACGGCTATGCGATAAAGCATGGCGACACGTAAAAAAGGGAACGATTGTAAACTGTTTTACAAAATCAGGTTTTAGAACTTTAATTGAGAACGATGAAAACACTCCTAATGAACCTTCTGATGATAATAACAATGAATGGGATCAATTAATGGAGAAAATAAATATTGATAAAACCTATACATCACACGTCAATGTCGATGAAAATTTGGATATTTGTGGAGAATGGGCTAAGAACGATATTATCTCCGATATATTGGACGAAGATAACCAAGAAGAATTCGAAGACCAACAAGTAAAATGCACCATTACAAATAAAGAAGCAACACTTGCATTAGAAACATTACGTAAATATATTGAAGGCAATGAAGGTATGGAGGATTTATTTAAGACACTTGGTATTTTAGAAAATAGAATTGAAAACAATATAGTGTTAAATAAACAAAAACAATTAACTTTACACCAATTCTTTAAAAATGATAACATGTAAAATTTTGTTTTTTATTTCTTTAATGTAAATATTATATAAAAATAAAAACATACTTTTTAAAAGTTTTTGATAACTCGAAATTTTTAGTAAGTCGAATTATTTTTCCTCCTTGAAATTCGAGTTACTGAGATTCGACTGTATAAACATATTTCACTAAATTAGGGTTTAGACATGTGAAAGGATTTAACGGGGGAGCAGGGAAGATGTAAGGGGAGTCAATCCCCACCTACTACAGGGCTTATAAAGCATCCCCTTGAACATTTCTCCGATAAGTGTATTGAAACGCTTAACAGTTTGTTAAAAATAATCATACACTGTAAAACAGTTGAAAAATTATTTTTACAGTTCGGTTTATGTCACTAGGTTAGGTATTAGACAGTGTTCTACAAACAAAATTAACTAATATTAAATATAAATTATATATTTATATATATGTTTTTTTAGTTATTTTTATTTTATCAAAATATAATTTAAATTTATAATTTAAAACAATCAGTATGTAATTTATATGTTTATACATTTATACAGAACTTGAATAATTTGTGGAGGAAATTGTTGACTAAAAACATTTCATACTATATATGTACACCTATTTATAATTAATTACCCTGTAATTGTATGGGACTATATGGAACGCTGTAAATGATATACAGATTAGAGTCCTCCCTGCCTTTCTTTGCTACTTTAAACCCTGGAACGTGTAAGCTTATTTTGGAACCGGTGATTAAACTTCCGTAGAAATTACATCAGTGAAAGGTTGTGAGAAAAATACGCAATCGTCAAGCCGCATCCGAATTTTGTTTTCATGAGTGAACTGTGTAATAAGTATAAGTCACCTAAGCTTCAAATTACAGATTTCACTCAAGAACGGTGCATCCAATCTAAGTGACCAGTTATATTACATTATAGTAACATTCAGTGGCGTATCCATAGGGGGTTTGGGGGTCAACCCCCCTCCCCACGAACCTGAGATGGTAAATTAACTTTACATGAAAGACGGTTTTTATTTAACATTTTTATATTTTAGAATATTGACTTGAAAATCATATTAATAGTTTGTATTAACACTATAAACGTATTAAACACACGCTGTACAGACACACGCACACACACACACAAGTTATTGAACTTAAAATATACAACTATACAAATATTATGATAATTAAATAATTATATTGATAGGTGTTTGAAAAGTTTTGTTAACTATGCTGTTTTTATATTCCAATAGCTATTAATTTACTGTAATGTAAAATTAAACTGTAAATTGGTAAAAAAGTTATATAAAATAATATCTATTTATAATAGTTATTTATCTTATTTATCTGTGCAACGAAAAAAAAAGATATCGATTATTTTCGTTAACCCCCCCAGAGTAAGATTGAATATACGCCACTGATTATGTGAATTATTTAACTGTATAACAACATATTTGAAGCCATAGTTTTAAACGGAAAATTTAAAGGTGAACATGTACTATTATCACACATCCCACTGACTCCATTAAATAATCCATTGGAATTCAAACTTTTGTAGTTTCCAGTGCGAATCGCTTTTGCAATGATCTTGAACAAATTATAAGGAAAATTAAAACAAGTGTTTGGACTGAATTTTGAAAATTCATGCTTCTCACATGTATAACTGTGTGTGGCCTGCCCACGTGTCAGAAAACCTGATTTATTTGTGTACGCACCACAAAAAGAAAAACAAAAAATATTGTGTAATCCAACTACACTTTAATAAATAGTATTTATTTGAAACCTTGAATTTTCAGACTTTTCTCAATAAAATGAATAAATAAAAAAATAATAATCCAAAATAAATTGAACATTGTTGTATGGATATTAGTACTTATTTAAATATAGTAAACGGTACAGCAAGGCGTGGTTTTATATTTACTTATTATAATAAAGTGATTTTATTTATACACAAATTGTTGTATTATATATATTTATATATAATAATATATTATATATAATAACACATAATACACAAATTGATACTTCAACCGCTATTTCGGGTGATTTATACTTAAAAAGGCATAGGTTCAACGGTAACACCCAAAAATAGTTTAACACTCATCATTTTCTCAACGGACAACGTCAGGTATTACTCACTCATTGATCATCGCTACATCTCAATACTATATGAACTCGAAATTTGACATGGTCGTTTCTCCAATTTTCAATACATGCAACAAGAAAGGATTTTAAATATATAAATACATTCAAATGTATGTATCTAACATACGTTTATATATATAATATTTAGATTAGGTATTTTGGAAGGGTTAATATAATTTCTTCATCTATTATAGGGGCGGTAAATTGTTGGTGCCTATAGCCGTAAAAAAGATAAATCCGCTACTGGTGATGGTTATTCGACGATGTCGACAGGCGGGAATGCATACATAAAATAAGGGGTGTATTTAGGGGGGGGGGGTGATATGGGTGTTGGAACACTTCCCATCGACCGTATTTTGTGGTATTTCACCGAATTGCAAACTTAATTACAGTATAATTTAACTAAAAGTAGGTATATGTAAATCTAATCAGTTATATAGATACATGGTATTTATAAATGTAAGGAGTAGGGAGGCAGAACCCTCACTTACTATAAGTCTATTAAATTTTAAAACACCCCCGTTAAATGAATCCTGGATACGCTACTGCATAAAATTATTCGATTTTGTCGGTAGACGTTTTAAAAAAACACATTTTAAACTCAAATGTACTTTACTTTCACCGGTCATTGACGTAATTTATTAAGTCCGGTGGTGGTAAGTGATAATAAACTTCAAATAATACATTGGTTGTTTTACAACAGGTACTATTTAAAAGTTATTTATTATTGGTGTGTGCTTCATATTTTATTTTAGGTATTTCTTAATCGAAATGAACAAAATATGTCCATATTATAAATTATTTATCTGTACAGTATCGGTTATCATGACGTTTTGAATCGCACAATATTTCTGCTGCATTGCAAACGAACTGTACAGCGTCACATCCGATTCTGCATCGATCGAAGCCACACGAATGCACAAATATTCAACCGTCCTGCGACCATACGCGTAAAGTTATTTTCCTATCTTTAATCTTTTTTTATAGCTTCATCTAGGACAATACACTCAGTACTGCTAACACACATTTTGACAGTGATCCGGATTACACGGATTTCACCATGAACAATTGTTATTGATTTTTTCATTATTTTTTTCCGAAGATTTTTTCTATTCTTCCGCGTTAGTTGAAACGTTCAGACTATGGTACGGGTATGGGTCTAGTCGAATAATAAAAGTGAAATAATATTTTTCATCAAACTAAATATCTTAATAATATAACATTATCTGATTATCTTATCGTTATTAAAGCTATTGTAAAATAAAATAAAATTCCACTATAAAAGTAGTTAAAATTGTAATCGCATTGCATCAGTTTCCTAAACAAAAACTATTCCATACTCGAGATATTCATTCTAGTGACCTACAGTATTATTAAATTATTATTTTTAAACGGTTCAAGTAAATTAAACATTTATTTAGCACTTATTTTATTATTTCCAGTGGTTATAAATGAAAATTTCATTAAACAAGATTTATGCATAAATTCAAATTTTGACTTATTTTGTAAATAGAAAAAAACTTTTTATACAAAAAAACGTTTAAAAAAAATAATCTATCCGAATATGTAAAAAAAAAGTAGTGTTTCCATTAAAAAAAATTTAAGTTGTGTTGCGTATGCGCTCACCAAAATTGAAAATTTGAAAATCATAAATAAATGTGTATTTAAGTACCACCCCCTAATCACTCTAAAATATTCACTTCAATACAAGGACATCAAACTGAGATATTTAGTGTTACCTTAAACAGTGATCCACTGTATATAAGTAACTTATTATTATTGATTCGGACAAGGAAAGGTAAGAAGACAGAATTCGGGAGATAAGCACTTTATTCGACTTAATATCACGTGTATTCGTTGTACGTCACTAGATTCCACATTTTCATCGATGGCTGCGGCACGGGAGCAAAAAAAATTCACCACCGTTTTGGAATGTGATGGCTAATGTACGAATGAATACAACACACAAGTAATACTCAAACAAAATAAAAGGAGTTAGAAATTATATTTTTAGAAATAAAATACATTTGTAGGTAATATTAATATTATAATCTCGTATCACAAAACGTCAGTAAAAAATTATTCACAATAAAACACACAATGCTATGTATATAAAGGTAGAATATTACATTTAAAAAACAGTAGTAAAATATAAAATATGATCTAAACATCATAAATTGTTGTTGACATGGTTGTTTGCCGAAAAATTATTTGAAGTAGGTACGTAATATATATTATATACGTTTATTAAGTAAAAAATTATTTCACTGATCTAATTATATTGAAAAAAAATGTTAAATATATATATATTTATATATTAATTAATAGCTAAACTTATGAACAATGAAATATTTACAGTATTATGTTATCCACTCATGTTTATCTGTGTGTTCGAGAGGCAGAAGACGTTTTGTAAATAAAAAAAAAAGCGAATAACAAAAACGTTTCGTTGTAGTACATAACATGTATTTCCATCCTCCATTCGATAGTTGCAAAAAATTGTTAATTTCTAACTTAAAAATTGTTACTATTATATACAAGACGAAATGTCATCATGTTAACGTGGACTTCTGCCTGTTAAACAACTCAGATAAAAATCCGAAGGCGTTATTTCAATAAATGTTTTGTATTTAATCATGGAGCCCATGAGTACTGGATTGGGCTTGGTTAAAACGAATCATATGCCGTATAAATATTTCTTATCAATTGTCTTATAAAATACGAGTAAATGGCAGCAGCGATTAAACATTATAGTACATGATACATTGTACAAAACAGTAGTATTTTAGTGATTGCGAACAATTCGGAATTCGTTGTGTCTGGACGGTTAGAAATTTTGGTACAAAATATTATAAAATATCGATTACATATATAAAAGCCGTATAAAATTTAAAAAAAATTTTCTTTTAGTTTTTCATGTTCAAAATGATTTGGGTCATCAAGTGCAAGCGTATTGCTTATCACCGTTACTCGTATCGATGATTAATATAAATCCCACCATCATTCGTGTGAATTCGTCAGAAATGGTTAGACATTGTAAATAATTATTAACGTTTTTCTTCTACTAAATAATGTCGTACAATAAATTAAACTAACCTATTTTTTTTTAATAAACTAAAAGTAATAAATAAAATACTCATTAGAACCAGTCTCCAATGTTTTCACGATGGCATACCATGTTTGTCTTTTTTTCTTCGTAAATGAGGATGGTATTGTTTTTTTGTATTGAGCAACGCGCGATGCCGCGAAAATTGACATTTCACGATATGGTTGAAATTAAAAAAAAAAAAAAAAAAAATCGAGTAAAAATAAATACAATATTTTGACGGTCTACTTTTGGTTCTCGTTGCTCGTATATATATTAATAATTGTTTTCGTTAACAGTGGTGGTATTTGGCACTTTGTCGTCGAACCCATTATTTGTTATCTGTATTCACCTCTTCCTTTGGTCAACCGCTTCTGCCATAATTTTTCTGAGCATAGGCTCCGGGCTGCAAGGTTTGGGGTCGCATTTCATTTTGCCGTCGGCGCCGCATCTGCAAAAAAAATCGAAAACAAAACGAATCAACGAATGGTTTCAACGAGACTCGCACTAGTCGTAGCGTGAAAAGTTAAAAAAAAAAAAAAAAAAATGATAAAACTCTTACATGCACTCGAGACAGGGTCCGGAAGCGATGCCCACATCTTCGCCCACGCGGTACGCGTGTCCGTGAATGAGACACCCGGTCCGTCTAGCCGCTCCGCGGTAAGCGTTGGCGAAGAAATGCGGCGGAACCATGGTGGTGGTCGTGGTCGTTGTCGTGGTCACGTTCACCGAGGTGGCCTGCGCTACCGGGCACTCGTACCTGGGACAACAGAATCCTTGAATGTTCTCCTGGTAGCATCCGAATATTGGCGGTGGGCAGCTCTGTTGCAGGCAGATAATGTCACCACGGAAACAGAAACAGAAATCGCACGGGTCCTCTCTGGGCACCTGCTGCGCGGATACGTATATCTTGCCCCCGTATCTGTATCGTTGGACAGAAAAACGTTTTTGCGTCAATAACAATGCCGAAAAACACGATAAGGTTTGACTTGAAAATGTTAATAGCTCACCTGCACGTGCCCGGCCCGTAAACGGCTTCGTTCTCGTCGTCGTATTCGTCCGGGAATCCTTGGTCCGGCTGCGGCGCTTCGGACGTGCTGTCTTGGTGGAACGGCTTTTGAGTCCACGTCGACTGCGGGATCGGTGTGTACTGCGGTCTGCTGCTGGCGTAAGAAGCCGACGTGGGAGTGCTCGAAGACGGTTTCGACAACGGCTTCTCTTCGGTGTCCAATGGTATGTTCACCACGTCACCGGATGATTCCTGTGGACGTTTGTTGTCCTCGTGGACTACCGTTGGTGCGGCGGGTGAGCTGCTCGGCACTCCAAACCGTTTATCGCCGTTTTCCGAAGTCTCGGCGTCCGCGTACTCGGTAGTCGACGAGTAACCGGGTACAGACTGTGTCGTTATTTCAGTCAGTGTACCGTCGGCGTTGACTTCGAATTCCTGAGAAATCGGCCGCTCCGCGATGGGTTTCTCCTGTTCCGCTGGCCTATTCGCCGTATCGTCCGTGAGCACTTCCTGTTGCGCAGACGACGGGAACACTTGCGTGGTAATCTCTGGCGCCTTGTCATTGCTGGTCAGCACTTCGGGTAGGTTCGTATTCGATTCGACGTCAGCTTGAGCAATAACCGGATTGCTAGTAGCCACTATCGGTCCGTTACTCGTCTGGTCTTGTTCTGAATTCGGCACGTTCTGTATTGTCGTGACATCTGCTATTTTATCGTCGAGCGTTCCCTCGGGTTGGTTTACATTGATGTCAGCTACATTCGGACTGGTGGGGATCTCCTGTTTGTCCGGAACAATCGATGGTAACTCGGTTGATGTTCCTTGATCGGCGTTCACCGATGGTGATATATCTGGAACTTGGGTCGGCCTCACTTCGTCAGACGGCACCACCACATCAGGACGTTCTGGTAATTTTTCGTTGATGTCATCTGTTTGTAATTCTGGCACAGTGTTCACACTACTCGATGTGGTTTGTGGCTCGTCGTATTTATCTACCAACACATTTTCCGAAGATGGGTTAACTGCGTTTTCGGGCACAACTGTCAGTTGGTAGTTTTCAATCAATCCGGTAGTGGTTTGATAGTCGATTTCTGCAGGTTTTGATGAAGTTTCCAATGAATTTTTAACCGCGTCTTTGACCATATTTACTGATGAAATTATGTCGTCGATGCTGGTTGGTCTCAAACCATTGACGTTGTTTTCGACGGCTGTGGGGTTGGCATCTGCTATAATGGTGGGAGTTTGAGTCACTTCTAAGGGCTTAACGTCACTTGAAGGTAAATCAATAACACCAGTCACAGGTACTGCGTCAAGCTTTTCGTCGGCCGTCGGTTTACCATCTTCTTCTACCGTTTTATTATCATCAATTTGTTGATCAACAATAGAGTTATTGGGTTTGTATGTAGTCGCTGTTACTGAGTCATCTGATCCTACATTTTGTTCTGATAGGTTTTGATCGTTAGTTGGAATTATATTCGTTATTGCCGATTCAGAACTTGGTATTTCTGTGGATGGTGATAAATTATCTTGAGATTCATTGACCGCGTTCGGTAATGTATTCTGTTCTTCAATATTGTTTACCACCTCAGGCTTATTAGTTACTTTTTGTTCATTATCTGCGTAAGAAGCTGTTGTAACGTCAGCTTCAGAGTCATCTGTTAGTTTTTCATTCTCTGTGACCTGATCGCTTTCTACTGGTTTTTCATTTTCTGATGGTTGATCGCTTTCTACTGGTTTTTCATTTTCTGATGGTTTATCGCTTTCTACTGGTTTTTCATTTTCTGATGGTTTATCGCTTTCTACTGGTTTTTCATTTTCTGATGGTTTATCGCTTTCTACTGGTTTTTCATATTCTGATGGTTTATCGCTTTCTACTGGTTTTTCATTTTCTGATGGTTTATCGCTTTCCACTGGCTTTTCATTTTTCAAAGGCTGTCCATTCTTTACTGGTTTGTCACTGATATCTACCGGCTTATCATTTTCAGTTGGTTTATCATTTTCTACTGTACCAAGACTATTAGTAGTTGTTGGTATATTATTATCTACGTCAGTAGCCACCTCATTTTCTAATGGCTTGTTGATGATTTCACTTGGCGTTGAAACCTCAGTCATACCCATGGAATCTTGTGAATTAATAATCTTGTCCGTTTGAGAAGGTGGTAAAGTATTATATTCGGATGCAATTTGAGGACTAGGCGTACTCGAAACTTCTTCGTCTAAATGCGTCTTATCATCGTTTTCTTCGCCTGGCTTATCTTCTAAAACTACGGTTGATATTAATTGTGGAGATCCAAGCTGATTGTTACTTTCAAATAGCACTCCTTCTATGCCTCCTTCTGTAAAATAAAAAAAATAATTACGTTAGTTTTTATATTAATATAGTTGAGTCGATCTATTTTAATTTGTTATTAAGTTGATTAATATTAACAGAAAATAAATAATTTAAACGTAATTTATGCTGAAATAATTACTCACCACACATGTATGACGGACAACACCATGATTCGTTTCCTGGGTGTAGAGGTATGCAATTTCTATGCTGAGGCGGTGCTGGTGGACAGTTAACCGATGTACATGTAACAATACTATTTAAACATTCGCACTTTTCATGACATGGATTGGATTTAGGTACTTCGGATTTATGAGCATAAGTAACAAAATCAATTAAACAACTTCCTTCCCCGGGAACTCCAGCTTGTACGTTATCATATAATTCAGTTGTATCACTATTTTTATCAATATTTGATGTCGTAACATCGTTTACGGCATTTGCTTGGTCTTCAGTTTCAATTGATCCGGAGATGAAACTTGGTATTACAGTGGTAATGTCAATAACATAATCAGGCTTTTTTGAAACCGTCGGCTTACCAGCATTATCTGACGTCTCTGAAGGATTTCCATTAATAATTTCATTAGTATTTGTTTGTGAATTGTTAGTTTGAACAGGTAAGTTTGAAATTGCTTCCATTGTGGCGTCATTTTCGGGTGTTTTGTTAGAATCAACAGTTGAAAAATTTGTTTCTGTTGGTGATTGAGTAGTATATGATTCAGATTCAGAAACGGAATCTTGATTTACCTCGTTAGGAATTTCCGAATAAGGAGGAATATTAGTACCCGTTTCTATATTGTTATTAAGATTCACGTTTGGAGTTTCTTGGATCGGGCCATTTGTCGACGAATCATCAGTTATATATTGAGTTGATGTTTCATCAGATGGTATACTTTGTTGCGGTACAATAGTTGCTGGACGATTATTGTCTACATTTGTTTCGACATCATTAGCTGGATTTAAAGATGGGTTAACATCATTTTCATCAGAAATACTTGCTGGGGCATTTGTTATCGAAGCTAAAGATGGTATTTCAGTATAACTATTAGTCGTTTCTATATTATCTGCATTTTCTGAACTTCCTTGATTAACTTGTTCCGCTTGAGAAATTGTTGAATTTTCATTTTCTAACGGAACGGCTCCGTCGTTATTTTTAATGGGTTCTTCTCCATAATTTTGTGCATTTGTACTAGTTTCAACTTTATCCGACAATGGAGTAGAATTTTCTATGTTATTTTGAAACAAACCATTGGCTGAATTCAAATTGTTTTCGTTATTCGAAGAAGTGTCCGGATATACAGATGTTTGATCTTCTATCTCATTGACGTTTTCATCTTGTGATTGTACATGAGGTGTTACACTTTCGTTTTCGTTGATTAGTACTGGATTTTGTGTAGAAACAAATTGTTCAGTACCATTAGGATCCAATACAGGTGATTCGGTTGGTTTGGAAATATCATCAGAATGTTGGATTCCGCTCACTTCAGATTTTTTCGGTGTAGTATTTTCTGACAAAACAGTTGGTGTTTCAGTTTTATCGTCTGCCAGAACAGGCTCACTTGGATTGATTGATTCTACAGGTATAACAGGAATATTGTTATCGGTAACTTGTTGTTGTGGCAAAGAAGTTGTGAAATCATTAATGTGTTCAATTGAAGCCGATGGATATTCATTTGTCGACGATTCTGTTTCTGTCGGACTTTCGGTTTGTGGAGCGATTTGATGTTCTAGTGGATCTAAAGCGGGAGTATCTGCATCTCCTTCGTCCACCGAGTCGTTTTCTTGTGAAGAAACGTCGTCTACTAATATATCTTGATTTGTTATTCCCAAATTAACATCGTGATTAGATTCAGTAGTTGGTGTTACCGATGGTTCCGAATTCACCAGGTTATTCGATCCAAATTTGTTATTTAAATTTGTTACAATTGGTTTTGAGTCATGAGAATCAACCGGAGCAATAGTCACGTCATTAGATACTTCAACGTTGACTCCGTTTTCAACGGGTTTTGTTTCAGTTGAATGTTCCGTATTTTCGTCATTTGTTTGTGGTAATATGTTATTGCTTTCTGGAGCTATTTCAGTAGAACTTAATGGTGATACATTATCCATGTTTGTTTTTTCAACGAACGGAGATGGTTTATCATCAGCTGATGTTGAAGGATTTATAACAATCTTGTCTTTGTTCTTTTCTGCCACTGTTGTTATTTTGTCACTAATTTCGCTTCCAGAAGAGGTTGACGTGGGTTCATCGCCTTTGATTTGGTTTTGTGAAAACAGTGAGGGTGACGTTGGTGCAACTATAAATATATTATTATGTTCGATGGAATGTTCTGTTGGTATATCATTTACCGGAACCACAGACGCTACTGGTTCAATCAATATATTTTCTGTTACTGCATTTTCAGATTGCGGTTCGTTTAGTTTAGATGGAATTTCAGTCGATGAAACATTTTCTACCTGTGGATTTTTTTGATTTTCCTCTGCGAGTGTCTTTGGTGGTTCGGGCTGGCTTTCAGCCTGTGGACTGCTTTCGACTAGAGGCTTATTCTGTTCAGTGGGTTCATTTTCTGTACTTGGAATTTGAGTTGGTGATACATTTTCTGATTGAGAATCTTGATTTCCTACATTAGGAAGTTCCGTTTGAGATATGTTTCCTCCTTGAACACTACCTTGATTTTGTTCTGTGGGTTTATTATCTGATTCGAGTTGACTTTCCGTATGTGAACTGTTTTCTACTAAAGGTTTATTTTGTTCAGTGGGCTCACTTTCTACCTTCGGAAATTCAGTTAGTGATACATTTTCTCCCTGTACACTATCTTGAATTTGTTCGGTAGATGTTTTATCTGATTCTAGTGGATGTTCAGTTTGTAAGTTACTTTCTACGATAGGTTTATTTTGTTCAACGGATTCATGCTGTGCATTTGGAATATCAGTGGGAGTTACATTTTCTGATTGTAAATTATCTTGGTTTTTCTGTTCTGTGGATATATTACCTGCTTCTAGTTGATTTATGACTCCTGGAATGTTGTTCTCTAGTGGTTTACTATTTTCAGTAGTTTCATTTTCTACATTTGAAGTTTCAGTTGGTGATACATTTTCTCCTTGTGCACTACCCTTGTTTTGTTCTGTGGCTGTATTATCTAATTCAGGTTGACTTTCACTCTGTGGAATAATTTCTAATAATGGTTTATTCTGTTCAGTGGGTTCATTTTCAATGCTTGGAATTTGAGTGGGTGATGCATTTTCATTGTGAGTACTATCTTGATTTTGTTCTGTAGGTGATTGGTCTGATTCCGGTCGAATTTCGGTCTGAGGACTATTTTCCACTATATGTTTGTTTTGTTCAGTGAGTTTATTTTCAACTTTTGGAATCTCTGTTGGTAATGCATTATCATTTTGGTTACTATTTTGATTTTGTTCTTGCGATGTAATACCTGATTCAGGTTGATATTCATTCTGTGGGATATTTTCTACTAAAGGTTTATTTTGTTCAGTGGGTTCGTTTTCGATACTTGGAATTTGAGTTGGTGGTGCATTTTCTGTTTGAGAATCTTGATTTCCAACTTTAGGAAGTTCCGTCGGAGATATGTTTTCTCCTTGAACACTAACGTGGTTTTGTTCTGTGGGTAAATTATCTGATTCAGGCTGACTTTCCGTATGTGGACTGTTTTCTACTAAAGGTTTATTTTGTTCAGTGGATTCATTTTCTAATTTGGAAATTTCAGTGGGTGTTGCGTTTTCGGTTTGGGAACTATCTTTATTATTCGGTTCAACCGGTGTTTGAACTGATTCCGGTTGGATTTCAGTTTGTGGACTGTTATTAAGTAAAGGTTTATCTTGTTCAGTAGGCTTATTTTCAATTTTAGGAATTTCAGTTGGCAAATAATTTTCTGATTGTGAATCATCTTGATTTGGTTCTGTGGGTGTTATTTCTGATTCTGGTCCTTTTTCAGTTTCTGGGTCGTTTTCTACAAGGGGCTTGTTTTGCTCATTGGGTTTATTTTCTATTTTTGGGATTTCAGTAGATTCGGTATTTCCTTCTTGTGGATTTTCCTGATATTTTTTTGTAGATGTAATTTCTGATTCAGATATATTTTCGTTCTGTGGTTTATTTTCTGATGGTTCATTAACTACGTTAGGTATTTCAGTCGAGACTACATTTTCTTCTTGAATCTTATCGTTGTTTGCCAAATTTTGCTCTACATTAGACGGATTATTTGTTGGTAAATTATCCTCTTGTGGCGATTGAGTAAATTCTTGATTGCTTTGATCCGAATTATTTTGATTGATAATGTTTGATGATGTAGTATCAATTATAGAGTCTGAATTTCCCAAAGGAGTGTTTACATTGTCAAGTTGAGTTAATTTTGTTGTTGTTTGTTCAGTGTCTTCGTTTAATGGAACAACTGTGATAATATTGTTTTCTCCTGTGTAGTTTTCAGTACTTCCTTCATTATTTTGATTTGCATCAGATGTATCAGTTGGTGATTTAATATCTACGTTTTGTTCGTGATCACTAGATTTAATAGGTTCTTTTTCTGCAACAACAGGAGTATCAGTTTGTTGTTGAATTCCTTCTTGTGGTTTGTCTTGAGTATTAGAACTCTGTGTTTCACTTTCTACAGAAGTTTCTGTTAGTTCGGTTGGTGAACTGGACGCAAGACTGTCTTGACTTTGAACAGGACTTTCATTATTATTGTTTCCTTCATTAACACTATTTTCATTGATTATGGTCTGAGTAGTTGGGTTAACTATATTCTCATTCAACGATGGATCTGCTGCGGGTGACTGCGTTGGTTTCGCTTCGTCTATCGATGTCGGCTCTAGAGGTTTATTTGTACTTTCATATTTAATCGTATCAGACTCTGTACCAATAGGGTTAACTTGGTTTATTAATTCTGGTTTGGTACTTGAATGTTCTGGTTTGTTGTCTTCGTTATTTGTATGTGTACTGTCGTTTTCTGGTAAAATATTCGGCCCTGCCACGGTATTATGATTTTCGGGAACAGATTCGTGGGATTCTTCATTTTTATTGGTCGTTTGATCAGACGTTCCCGCTGATAGAGTTTCGCTAGCATAAGCCACCGTAGTGTATATTTGATCAGAATCTACATCATTTTTATCATCTTGTTGACTTGGTTGATTTTCTCCCAATTTTTCGTATACCTCATCACTCGTCGGGAATTTTTCAGCTTCGTTTCCATCCGAATCACTTAGTAAAACCGGTTGTAATGTAGTCGAATCGTACGAGTTCATTGTTTCATTAGCTATAATATATAAAACATTCAAGTTAACACAAATACTTTAGTTTAATAATAAAATATTTCCCATAATATCCTTACGGCATTGATATGAGGTAGGACAACATTGTCCAGTTGGTGGTGTTTCCGGAGTGCAGTCTTTTCCCCTTAGTGGTTCGCCACAATCTTGGACTGCGCACACGATATCGCCTCTCATACAGTAGCAGTGTTCACAAGGTTTTTCCGTGACCATGGTAATAGACTCTCCATCTCTGTAGACTTCATTGTTGACCTTGCAATCGAATGGCGCAGAAGTAGTTGAAAAAACTAATCCACCACTTAATTGTGGTGTGGATGTTGTAGACTTTTCACTCTCGTAATCTAAAAACGTAACGTTAACTAATTAGGCTATTTTTAATAATATGTATCAAACTCGTTACATAAATCAGTGCGTGTACACGGGTCCTAAATTAAAAATAAAAATATCAGATTTTCGTTATTGGATTTTAACGTTATTTTCATTTTTATAGTTTTAGTGTCATAAAAAATAAAAACTATTTCTTGTTAATTAATTTCAATTATGATATGTGGCGTACCAGTTTACTTAACGTATAACAAATTGTGATGTAGAGACTCGAAATCGTTCAAATCTCGTGGCTTAAAAAACAAAGATGGACTACGTTGATAGGACGAGTTATTTTTGTTTTAACCGTAATTTTGTTCGTTACGTGTACATGGTAATCGCTGATGGTTGAATTGCATTCGGCAATCGGTTTTTCATTAAACGGTAATCGGTTTGCATTTTTCGCATCACAACATCGTTAACGACGAAGCGGTGCGAAGTCATAACATAACTTCGTATAACATATACATCGCATAACAATTCAAAACCAAACTAACCGCAATCGTATCGAACCGGACAACAAACGCCGTCTTGGTACACAGGTCTGCAGCCCTCCACGTGCAGCGTACACTCTTGCATGACACAAGCCGTTCGGTTTCTGATGCAGTAGCATAGTTCGCACGGTTTCTTCGGGTCCGACGGTACCTGCGAAAAAAAAAAAAATTACATCCGGTTCGGACGCACGCCGGTTCGCTATGCCCACGAACGCAGCGGTCACCAAACGGTCCTATTCCGTGGTCGTTCCCAGTAGTGGCTCGTAGTAAGTATTCTGGGGAGACTTAAACTATTTAACATAACCTCCATACAACAACGAACAAAAAAAAAACCCTTTTATTGGAAAATTAATATTATTTATTAATATTATTATATTAATAACATTATATTAATTAATATACATAATACTTAATTTAATATTTAGTTAATATTTTTATTACGCAGTCTCAAAGTCTCCCCTGACAAGCCGCCCCTGGTCGTTCCTCGGTCGCCGCGCGCACTAGTTTCGTCTATCGCTTCTCCCCCCCCCTCCAGGACTGGTGATCACCGGCGACATGTGGCCGTTGCGATTCACGCCCACGCTCACCTGCGCTCCGTCCGGGAAGAATCCGTTCTCGTTCATCATGCACCCGTAGTCGTCGCGCCATCCGATCTCGGTGGTCGTGGTCGTCGTGGTCGTGGACCTCTGTGTCGTTGTTGAGCTGGTCAGCAGATGCACCGGCACTGTAACATCCGAACCAACTGGGTGGCTTATTGACGTACGAAAATCGTAGACGGTGTGTGTGTGTGTAGGGGTGGAGAAGAGTTTAATATTACAACATACCTTCCGGACACGAGATGACCGGACAACACTGGTCCGGCGACTTCTGCACCGTGCAGTCCTGCCCGATAGCCTTTGAGAACGGGCACACCCTCAGGTAACACATTAGCATCCGGTTGTGGCACGTGCAGTTCAGACACGGCTCGTTGGTCACTATGCGATCGCCCTCCTCGTAGTGTTGATAGTTGTAGTAGCAGCCGTTCGGGTCTGAACGGAAAAAAAAAACCAACACGATAAAATAATAACAACAGCAACGTGATTCCGATAAATAAGAACAATTATTGATCGGATCGTGAAATATGTAAGGCTATGTCCTGGATTTTACACAATATTAACCACGGTAACGTGTAATAACTGTGCTCCTATTGCTCTCGTTTTGTTAATAATATTTTTATTAAAACTACGATGTATTATAGTAACATTTTAATACATCAAATGTTGGTATTATGATAAAAAAAAATAATATAGACTCTTTGAAAAAAGAAATATACTACATACACATAATAACTTAAAATAATTTATTAACTTTTCGTTTTGTTCAAGTTTAATTTGACATTTTGATATCAAAACTATATTTGGCACTCTATAAATATCTTATTACGGCATGCGTCTAGGAAGAAGGTTTGGGTGTTCAACGCCCTCCTACCACCAACTTTTTAACGAATTAAAAAAAAAAAAATAATTTCTTAATATAATTAAAGTTTATTTTGGTAAACATTTGCCAGGATTGTTTTTATAATTCATTGTCGATCCATCTAGTACTAAAAATTAATTATTATCTCGTGAAATAAATACATTTGAAAAACGTGGTATTAAAAATATGCTTCTCTCCAACCCCGAAAAATGTCTCAGCATGCCTCTGAATCATAGTATAATTTTTTAAATAAATAAAATACAACCACATTAGACCGTTGACATTGGTGTAGGTGTTTTGCATAGCCGATTAGCCTTCTTCTGTACATGTTAAAAATACAAATATGAACAGGTAAACTTGAAAAAATTAAACGTTGTATTTTTATTTTTATTTTATCGAGCACAGAAATGTATAAATATTGATTCATTATTCGATTATAATAAAGAATACAGTTCGTTTTTAATTAAAAAGCGTTTTTGTTCAAGATTTTATTGTTGTAAGGAAAACAAATATATTAATCCGAATATTCTTACCGTTAAAGTAATCCGTCAAGTCTGTTTGTTTTGCTTCGATTTCATCATAAGTCGCTGGAGCTGAAATAAAAATTAGTTTTTTTTTTCATTTTTTTATTTTAAACCCATCGGAGTGAATACGGATTAAATATGTGGGAAAAAATACCATTAAGCGTTAGGTTATGATAAATTATAAATAGGGAAAAAACCATCAACGATATATAGCTATTTTATACGTGTTCCGGTATAATAATAATAATATACAGACTTATGACGAGGATAACAATGACGATAATCGGTTATACGTATATAATAAGTGTACCGTTAACTGCGCTCTTGTTTTTGCGTGACTCTTCGCATTAACACTGTGATTGTTATTTGTTTTATGGTGCGTGAGAGGTACAAGAACCATATATTGTATTATTATTACAGGTGTACTATGCGGTATTAATTATTTTTATAGTTTTTCGAACAAAAATCTTTTTGTACGACTTCCGACTCAATCCTACAGTCGCACGCGTTTCCAGAATTTCCGAAGCGAAAAAGCACCGAGTATATAATTATTATTGTAGTTATTACCAGGTTTCAGATCTTATGGAATACTGACAATTTCTGATATTTTTTCTATTTTATAACTTAATTAAAGAATCTATAAAAAATCTCTATAATAAATTATCCCTTTAATAAAAACATGAAAAATATTAATAAAAAAAACTTTAACATTGTTTACAATATTTTCTTGTTTTTTTAATAAAAAAAAATCTAAGAAATTTACTAATTATTAGATTATTATTAATTAATATTGATTTTATAAATTGATAAAAAAAATGAAACTGAACTTTAAGGATTTTTCTAGTCATAAAACTTTTTCACGATTTCATATGAAAACGATAAACACAAAACAAAAACTAATTGAATAATATTAATAACATTTTTAATAACATATTTAAAATTTTAGATTTTTAATCATTGTTACTCAAAACCAATTTATATCGAACTTTGCTCATACAAATTTCGGATAGTTATATTTAATATTTCTATTTGTGTTCAATAATAATTAACAGATGTTATATAGAATCTGAGCTCTTGTATATAGTATACTATAAAGATTATAAAAGCTTTAATGTACATCCGACAATTTCCATTTTACAGGAAAATTATGGTTATATGTATTATTACGAATGCAACAAAACCTATCATGTCCATTATTGGCGTATATTATTATAGGTATGTATGCGCTGTCCGGTCGTCGAGTTTGTATTCGGCCGCAAACGAATATGTACAAAATTTACGCGTACGAACATATTAACTCGTATATCGCTTTTTCCAAATCGGGAGAGCAGTAGTCGGCTATAGTCGTACTACAGTACATGACAAATATATAATAAGAGTGTAATAATAGACGCGCATGTATACCACTAGAGGCGGTTTATAAAGGTCTCTCGGACGTGAGACGTATAATCGCAACGCGCACGTAGAAAATGCGTAAAGTAGAACCTAACTGTAAAATTGTTTACTTCAAGAAAACAATCGGTAGAATATGGGACACGCGTGATTTATCGGTACCACGACCCGCAGGGTCACGTTTTGTAATAATTATTTACTCGGAAGTTTACGGGTAAGATGGCGCTCGTCTTTATGTAACCGGTTGTCGATCGCAGGCGAATAATCGACAGTCGAATCGGAAGATCGTGGAGGAAATTTGAGACGACGGCGGCTGGGTGGGGAAAAAATGCAGCTGACCCTTCAGTTATTACTACTAATGTAAAATATATAAACATAAATGAAAACCGGTGCATTGTTGCACTAAAGTTTTGCATTTTCTAAAGTGATATATGCACGAGCAAACGACGGCGTAATCGTATAGTACTCGTATAATAAGACGCGCAAACGGTAATTGACCATCCCGAGGCACGTAGATTCCTTACGAATTCCTCAAACGCGTGTTTTTTATTCTCTCTTTCTTTTTCATAATAACTTGGCGTATACTTTAGTGCCTTAACGAACTTTGTGCAATATAATATTTGCATACGTTTAACGAGACGTAATAATTTTCCCGCAGACGCAGTACAACAAATACATCATTTAAAAATATATATATATCATTCATGCTTACGTGACTGAAGTATAAATATACTTAATATTGTATACTATTTTCGTTGTGTAGATTAGGAAAACAGCAGTAAAATAATGTTTGAAAAGTTCATATTTTCGAATTCTATCGTATCGTACAAAGAATCAACGAATACGACTATAGCGTCTTAATGGAATTATACATGGTCTAAGTTGAAATGTCGACATATTCGAGTTATCGATATTTGCGTTATATTAATTAATTGTATTGCACATGGTTTTCGAGTAAAAAAAAATACAGTCGAACATTTACGTGGCTGATCGGACCTCCGCACCCTTATCCTGGTGAGAACATTCCGTAGTAATTTCTCTAGACGATGTATACATGAACGGAAAATAAAAAAAAGCCTATGCATTTAAACTGTTAACTTATTCTATCCGAAGAGTTTTGTCACGTGCGCCCGCTGCAGACTCGCATTGCACAACACACCATCGTTCAAGTCTCTCTAGTGAACCCGTACCCGTTACATCGATATACGTCGTCGTAATGACCAATAAAATATGTTTGCGTTTCGCAGTCGATTTGACAATCATTTTTTTTCGTATACTATTATGAGTTATAACGAATGGTTTACACGCCGTTGTGTTAATATTGTACGTTGAACAACAACGTAGGTACACACATACGTGTGCAACAAAATATTTAAATAAATGTACGGTGGACCAGGTTCAGATATTTCATTCCACTTTTTCGGCGGAAATGTTGATGACCGCGACATCCTGAGTGCAATGTGTTGTGCATATGTGTGTGTGTGTGTGTGTGTGTGTACCCATTAGCGAAATTCTGGAATAACGCATAATAATATAATGTATATAATAACGGTGTTCGCCGAGACTTCCGTTCGCCGTAGATTTTCTCACGGCATAGCGCCTATTTCGGTTTTATTGCTCGCCGGTTTTTCCTTCGAAACATAATAATAATTCGGGTCATTTTCTATCCTCGTCGCACGCACTCGTCATCATCATCATCACCCGTTGCAATCATTGAAGGCTGCAGGATTCTTTACAGTTATACGCATACACGAAATAACTCGCCGCAGAAACAAGTTCGGCGTGTGTGATGTTGCATCACGTAGGTACAAAAATAAAAATAAAACGCATAATATACGAGTGTACGTATTATGCTCATAGGAAAAGATCGACCGGGATGGTTTACAAACTAAGTGTGAACACGACGTACGTATTTCAAAAATATTTTCGGTAACATCGATAAAAAAAACTCGTCTATAAATAGTACTATTTTTTGAGGATTCATTTAAACCCGATTCGTAGTGTATAGTTATCGTGGGAAGAACTGCCTCGGGGTCAGAACTGTATTATTTCAGAGCACGTACCTAAAAAAAAAACACTTTATTTTCGGTGGCCGCGCAACGGAAAACGAAAAATCACGATCTTCGTTGTCGACCAATATGATAACAAACATCTGACGTGCGATATCCGTGGAGTCGATGACGATTACGAGATCGCGATCGTCCGTTGGCCGACGTCGCATAAGCCTTCTCGTAAAAATCGAATTTCTCAAAATACGCGGCACATACGTCACGGAAAAACTACGGAACTCTAACCGTAAACGATCGGGAACGATTCGGATCGGAATTCGGTGTTACGTTCCGTTTGTGTCGTTTCGCGTTACCGCAAGGAAAACGTAACGCCGGTTACGCGAGAATCGTGAACCCGGCACGAAACATCGTTTTTATGGCCAAGTTCACGGATATCCGACGACGATTACATCGCGAGTATTTTTTTACGGACCGGCACTGTTGTAGTCGACTAGACGGGCCACCTGTTACCACTGCTCTTGTCCGTATTTTTTTAACCCGAACACGTGCGTAAACGCGTTGTAACGTAATCGTGAATGCAGGTACTGGCGGAACGCGCGCGCGCGTTTTTCTTCTTCGTCTCCGGGCACGTTGAAACACGGTACCGAATCGAACCAGTCGACGGTGGATAAAGCAAACGGAATACGGTTGCTGCGAAAATGGTTTCACGGTCGGCGGACGAGACGGCCGCGAAACTACGGTTGGCTTACGGGGACCCGACCGCGGGACGGGACGGAAGAACGTTTGGCGCGCCATTGTAGCCGCGCGGTGTTCCTGCGAAGGTAGAAAGGTTTACCACCAAAGACCACGTTGACCACGGTGAAACCGTCAGGGAGCATTCGGTAATATTTGTTTACAACACGAACGGATTCGTCTTGTCGACGAGCAGAATCCGATTCGTTGCGTCGGTGCTTGTTCGGCGAAATGACTAGAGGATCGTGAAACATGATTTATGTTTGTTGTCCGCGACGATGACAACGAGCGTGCTCTCTAGGTTTCCTTTGGAATAGAAAATATATTTTTTTCTTTTCGCGCACCAAGTATATTCCAATAATAATCATAGTGATTTTGCAACAGCGTAATACGTCATTCACATGGCTCCAATGCATTCTATAGGTACGATAGTTATCGACATGATAGTATACGTTTTAAAATCATTTATGTTTTTAATTTTTTTTTCTTTCCTAAGAAGATTATATACTATGGTGTCGTGGAAAAACAAAATCTTTAACAGTGTAACAGATTGCATTATTTGGTAATATTTAAGTAAGTACCGTAGACTTTTGAATTAAGGATTGGAAGAAAGGGGTTATCGTTAACTTGGTATGACAACGTATAGGTGAGTACTTACCGGACTTGGTCAGCGTCACGCATACGATCAACAGGAGAGCCACGGTCACCTGTAAGCGGTGTCGAAAGCTCATGGGAGCTGTACTCCCCAGAGCCATGTCTAGTGGCATCGACCTGAAAACAAAAAAAAACAAAAATCTATTAGTATCGATAATTGGTTTTGTATCCCCGTTACACATCCGCGTATATTGATGGCTGGAGGAGGACCAAGACCCATTCATAACTGTACAAGTAGCCAGTGTTTAGTTTAATATAAGTATTATGCCGCCCCAGGGGGGGAGGACTCGGATAAAAATACATTAAACAACTCTACTATTATGCCTATCCCGTTCGTTTCGTATACTTAGATTAACGACGATTAATATCGTCGTCGTAACGTAATGTCTATGTGCATCATTTTCTTTTGAATACCGTTATAAGCAGAAGCAGCCTTACCGGATTAATAAAACGTTTGTGTGTGCGTGAAAGAATATAATTTATATATTTATAACAGTGTGATATGGTCAGATATATCTATATATAGCCTGACCTGTGTATCTCGTGTTCACACCGGACAAACCAGTCGCAGGTTTAACGTCCGTATATTCATGTGCGTATGTGCGTGCGTGCGTACATACGTACGTGTGCGTGTGTGTATACAAAAATGATAGTGAATTAAAGAAGATTTATGGGGAGTGCGTCTTATTTCCGATGATTATTATTATAATTATTATCATATACGCGTATTTGAGTCGTTATCATTATATCGTTTGCTCGAAGCGAAACGATGAATTCCTTCGCGCGCGTTGAAAATTACGTATACGCGTATATGTAGACGTACTTAGTATACGTTTTCGTAACACGCATATACGTACTATTGAGTGGCGGATAAAATACGAGTTTTTCAAAATCGTGTGAAGGTTTATTTTTCGTGAAAAAAAAATATGTCAAACGAACGAAACCCGTGAACGATATTACTTCCTCAGATAATCACTGAATTCGGTCGTTAGACTGGGAAAAAATATTTGTCTCCACCACAGTCCTGCAGCAACTCGACTTCCATATTATATTATGTTTATTAAAATAAGTTTTACGCTTATGTATCATCATGGTGTAGGAAATACGGTGTATTATAATTACCATAATATAACGTTATATCGTATTTGTAATCATACCAAGGTTTTCGACCGTATTTCAGCGTGCGCAACATGAGATTTTATAATAATTACGCGTTGTACGGTACATTGTAATATATATTAAACTTGAACGCGAAGGCATTAATTAAAACCGTCGACAGAAATAGGAGGAGTTTAAAATGTTTTTTTTTTTCAATCTTCAGCAAAATTTTATACGTAATATAGGTTACTCTTTTATGCGGTTTACGGTTGAAAAATACGTGTTTATATATTATTCGTTTGCGAGAATTTTAATTACGTGTACGTAATATCGTTTTATCGTTTGAAATGATTTCCAATTGTTTTTCTGCGATACCATCAGTGTTCGATAATATTAGTATTAATATGCGAAACGTTCAAAACCGTCGCCGCCACCGTTATCCGTTTTTTTTTTTATTTTTCCCCGAAGGCTGCAATATCCATACGTCATGGTGCAAACGATGAACGTTATATATTATATTTATACTGTTAATTTTTTTCCTACTTAAATGTACTATATCGTTGTGTCTGATACAGTAAACAATTTCAATTCGCGTAACATAAATAACCAGCGGAGTATACACCCTAGCTGCCATCAGGCACGATCGAAAAAAGGACAACGGTAATGATGACGATTCAATCGGCGACGGTCTACTCGTATTACAACAATACTAATATTACTGTGGCCGATATACACAATATATATTATGTAAATGATTAACGTATAATCTATACAACTACCGCGGTAGTGAACCGTAAACCGTGCGCGCCGTGTCTTCGTCCGGAGGCGATGTATTAAAATAATACCGACTGCGCGCGCGTCCATCCATCCGCGTATTATATACGTTTATTTTTAGAAAAGAAAAATTATATGTATACACTTAGCGTATTTAGGTTTGCAAGCGTATGCTAAATATATGTGTGTATATTTTTTATTTATTTTTTAATGACTAGAAAAACTGAGGTCTTTAAACTCAAAGCGAAGTATTGTATATGTTTATAAATGTTGCATCGCATGTCCGACACGACGACAAAACAAGATAAAAAATATAAATAATAATAATAGTACTAAGAAAAGTGGATAGTCGTGTATGTGAATGGAAATTCGTTCATAGAGGTAAGTGAGGTTTTTAGGATTTTCATTTTAAATCTATAATTACGCGTGTCTCGATTCGTGCTTTTTTCGCGCGCTTAACAGATTTGTTAAAAACCATTTGCGTATAGTCTTAAATTAATTAATTTTGCTCATATAATATTTTTTATTTTACACCTAGTTTTAAAAGACAAGCTCCCAATATTTATACATACGCATTGTATAGAAAAAAATCGACAAAAGCAAATTTATTTTTTTTACCAAGCAAAAATGTTGTTTTTGTTACTTAAAACTGTAGTACATATTATAATTTATACCTAATTATCAGGATAAAGGTAAGTGATATGTTTTAATATAAAGCATTCACATTTTATTTAACACGTTTTATAGTTAAAATATATTTTTATATTAAACCGTAGCCGGTACGTCTAAAATGCTTAGCATTCTTAAGATTTTTTTTTTTAAAAAACTGGTAAAGTTATTGCCTTCCTTGATCCACCCTTGTCCTTGGTCTTCAATAATTAGGCACATAATTTTCCTCCACCGACACGCGGCAACGATGACGTCTCGTTTATACGATAATAATACGGGTAATTACGCACCGACTTGAGACAAGATTTTTCTCTTCTCACAATCGTCCACTCTCCTGCAGGTCAGCCCGATTACTTGAACTGTTCCAAAAACGTTTCTATTAAGCGTCCGTAAGTCGAATACATAGTACAGACATGTTGCAACGGCACGCATTTGCATATTTCTGTTTCGGTCGTGAAAAACCACGTTGTTCATCATGCGTTCACTCGTAAATCGCAGTAGTCGTAAATAACGTACAATACGAGTACGTATAACGAACCCGGCACGCGCGACCGCGTGTGTGGGCACTTATATTTGCACTGGGTAAACGGACGCATAGAAAAAAAAAAAAAGAACCGAAACAGAACCACCTGTGTTAGTCACCGTAACAGTTTTATAATACGTATAATATATCGAGAACACGGTCGCGGAGCACTTGTTTTCGGCGCTCATCCCACTCGGCGTGGACGGCGGCATACGATTTTTTTTCTTCGCAGTCTAAATTACGACCGTCCGTTCACGGCGGGACAATTGATTTTGCTTTCGTTTTTCTATCTGTCACCATCGCCACCGCCGGTGCAGTATACGCCTTCAACGGGCGCCGTCCGTAGGCCGTCCGACAAGGTCGCGTCGTTGCAGCAACAGACAGCCCGTAACGCATAATCATCCTTCGCCCTCACACGATACCGTACAATATATTATACAGATATTCCATTAATATTCGTTTTTCGTTTACGGGCGACGGAAACGCGATTTAAAATATTATCACGTATACGTAAACTGTACATATCATTATGCATAATGTTATCAGCGGAGTCATTTGCAATGTAAGAGATGTATCACGCGTTGTCGGACAGAGTATACACCGAGCGTTTTATATCGTAACACAATTATAATTGTATGGCATTATTGTAATATGTGTTTCTGTACCGTTCAGACAAAAAGTTGGACTCAACAATTAGGTAAAAAACGTGTATACGATAGAGATAATGGCAATGCGTTATGATTACCGAATTCTATACATTTTCGATCATATACGACTTTACAAACATTAAATATATATGTTATGTGTGAACAAACTTATTATATTTATTTCGCGTTAAATCATGTAGGTCTCGTGTATCTCACGACATTGATAATTTTCGCCTTGATTGTCGAACACTGTTTTGATATAAATACACAGATTTTACGTGTCCGATGGTTGGATTTCTTTTCTTATACTTGCTCGAGTAATTGACTTTAATAATTCAAAAATAATAACATAACCCACTAAAAATATCTACTTTTATAAGTTTTCGTTTTCCTAACGTTCAGTAATATCACGGTTTATGTGCATAACTGATACATGTAAGTATGAGTATGATAAATGTCATATAAATAGAGACTGCTTAAAAAACTCACTAGGCCCAGTAATATTATCATACTGCGGGTCAGAAAAAAAATAGAAAAAACAACTGTCAAAAATTGCAAAATGTAAAAAAAAAAAAATTAAATGAGGTCAATAGGTATTCTATAGTAAATTATATTTATATACTCCATTCTCATGTCTTCAAATCTAACTATCCTTCAAATTATATTAAAATAATTTATGATGTACATTTTACAGATTATAGTTGTCTATTAATAAATATAAAAAACAAACTATGACCGCATATATTGTTTAAATTAAGGTGTTGCTCCTATAACCTATAAGTGTCTATACCAATAAGGTAAATGGACAAAAAGACATAGACAGAGGTCAGAGAGAGAGAAATAAAAACCCTCCTACGTGTGAGGTGTTTCGAGGCGTATATGCGGTCGCAAACACGCGTGCCAAATTTCATTTCCATACTCATATAATGTATTATAATATATTTTAGGCGATTTATTCTATATCGTATAGTTTCCGTACGTAAGAATCATTGTTCTGTCGTCGTAAATTTATCTAGCACAAAAAGCTAAAAATAAATTAGGTAAAGTTAACGATTTTCGTTTTAGCTGCGTTTTAAAAAATATATTCTCACTCGAAAATATCTACATAATATGTAGATAATATATTGTATTATATCGAGTGACTCGGTTTGTTTGAAAACACTGAAATCGTGTTCAGGATAATTAGGATACAGTTGTATTGTAATAAAGTATCACGATGTAGGCGTATGCAAGGTTCACAGAGAATTAAAAAAAAAAAAAAAACTGTTAAAATACGGCTCGCGGGGCGCAGATGAAAAATATACAAACGCGTTCATAGTATATGAGTACATGGTGTATACGCGTTTCGCGTGATGATGTTGAAGAATATTCAACGGAACGTTTTTATCAGAGGTTGTTACCTATTATTACGCATCGGTACACACACACACACGCACAAGTTGAACAACAGCTGTATTATATGCATAAAATATAGCAGTCAGATCCATTAACGGTGAAAACTCACGTATAAGAGTATGTAGAAAAGGATTTTTAGAGAAGACAGAGTATTAAAATCTCACTTGGAGTTGGGCTTATTATGTTACGCAAAAAATATAAACCCCTTCCGAACGTTATGTTATTATGTTGATGACCCGGGAGAGAGAAGGGGGTCTGATGCGCGGAATGAGTCGACGGACTTTAAAAATTCCTCGGGGTGGATTGGGAAAAAAAAACCACGAGCATTAGTGTGGCCGCCGCCGTCGAACGTCGGGTTTCCTTATGAGGATATAAAATCATCGCTGTTGTCGTCAGTCACCGCCGAGAGAAGTGCACTGACCCAATCCGGTGTGTGCTTTCCACATGGTTAAAAAATAATAAATGTATATATATATATATAATGTAGTCTGCGTTGTGTGTACATTTATAAACAGTATTGTTTTTTTTTCCCATGGACACGAGCACCAATCGTCAGCGATCGTTCCGCATTGCTAAACTTCTTTTTTTTTTTTTTTTTTGCACGAGATCATAGAAGTAAGTTCAAATAGTGTTAAGATACACAAAGACCGAACCGTATTTTTTTTTCTTTAATGATTTATTCCGTCGTTCTAGTATAATGTCAATGGCAATATCGTTGTTGAATGATTGAAACGACCACCGCCGAGATGGTTATTATTCTCGATCGTACATCCTCGGTGAATTTGAATGATTTATTTGCTCTATCAGTATGCATAACATTATATTACGTCAGAATAATATATCACGGGTTTGAAAAAAATTCACTTACAAGATTTATAATATATATATATATATATATATATATATATATAATTAGTCAGATGGTTCTATTATTCTTTAGAACGTTATGTATGCGTATATGATATGCGGTGCAATGTTATACGATTCGATTGGTGGTTTTTTTTTTCAAAATAAATCGTTGTTAAAAGATCATCATCACGCAACGTGTCTATATAATATATGTATTTATAAAAATTACGATACAATATTAAAAGTATTTCCATCATTATTCGCCGTTAGTTTCTTGGTGGATCCGCAGAAAACTATCGAAACGGGACCGCTCAAACGCACTATTGTTCATCATAATATTATGCCCGGAACGGTGACGTGTGGGCAGACGGGTGAATTATTCGTTGATTTCCGAGAGAGCGCCGAGACATTGTGTACTGTAACGTCGTAGTGGACCCGACGTACCGCGGTCGCGGGTTCGCGTTGCGTAACCGATTACGCAGAACAGAAGAAAACGAAACCGCGGTCGTGGCACATGTACCAGCGTCCTTGTAGGGCAATGATATCTACTTTTTATCTCGTTTTTTCTTCTTCTTTTCTGTTCGTTTTCGTATTATTTTTCTCGTTTTTACTCGCCCCGTCATCGCCGCGGCCGCCGTCATCATCATTATCGTTACCGTACAAGCTACATCGCTATTCACAATCGCCGCCGAAAAATCCATTTAAAAAACGCTCTGCGGACGTACGTAAGTGTATATAATATGAAATATGAAACACACACACATACACACACACGTGTGTGTGTGCCACGTAAACTCGTTGCCGGTCCGGCCCGCGCCACAATTGATTTTCCGCATCGCCGGCCGGTTCGCCTGCGTCACGTACCGCGTTCTGGTTATTATTTTCGGACTCGCCAGCGGACAATATGTGCACATTGTACGCGCACACCGGATAGTCTTTGAGTTTCGGGTGCATTCCGCCGCGTTCCGAAACGGCAGCCGTCGCGCGTGCTACAGTCGTTCGGTTTTCACGACACCGCGACCGTTCATTCCCGTTTTCGCGTTCGTAGGAACGTTTTTGAAGTGAAAACAGTGAGTCCCCGCGGCCGTCCTGTTAAGGCTAATTTTTGTTCATCACCGGAAAAAGGTTTTACGTTTTTAATTACGACCGTGCGGCCTAATGATCTTTCTCCGATGTCATTACGTCTCGCAACACACACCATTCGTGGGCTTACGGGACAAATATTCAGTAATGACGCAAAGGGAAGTTTACAAAACTATACCGCGCTTGACCATACAATTATAGTACAATCGTAATTGCACAGCTGTACACGTTGTTTCATTCCGATTTATCTGGGGAATTGTATAATAATTATAGTCACCATAATATGTACACAAGTAGAGTACCTCTGAATTAGTATGAAATGTGACTATAACGAGTAACGAAAATTATTTTCCCGAAGGCTGTGGAATGTTTTAGATTATACTTTTCTTGGCGTTATATAAACAAAAAATTTCTTTATCTTTTTTTTTTTTTTATTATTATTACATTAAACAAACTGTTGAATCAAAAAAAATATCGTAATTAGAATTCCAAATATTCGGTGAGAGACATATTGTAGACGTAATGTTGGATGGAACGAATACTACTCCTCCTTCTATTCCGAGATTAAAATTAATATTTCTTAAAATTTTTAATGAATTATAACAATTGTCTTATAGTACAGGATCCAAGGACTTGAATGCATATTTATACACAAACAATATTGACACGTACTTAAACGTCAATTGCTTGTTATATAAACATCCACAATATTCAAGTACGAAACGTTTAATTCGCATTACTCGGCGGATGTACGTTCACTACAATCTTTCATAGATCGTATACTATGTTATTTAAGAAAATACAATCGGTTATCTCGAACGAAAATAAGAGAAGGAAAAATGTATTAATATCAAGTGCACCAAACATTATATATACCACACACGCTTTCGTGTACGTATGAATAATTCTTCACCGGTCTGTGCAGATGTCGAGTCCGAATTCATTTGTTATAATATTTTCGGCATCACATACGTATTTTATTATACAGTAATAACGAACTCGAAAATTCGCCATTAGATATACATACGATGTTATTTTATTTTTTGACAATCGTGTTGATATATATAATTTATTATAATGTACGAGTATATAACTGTTGAAAAAAAACACTTCCATTACTTCTGTGGTATACAGTTTTAATGAAAGAGAAATAATCAATTGAGGAATAATTGTATGATATGATATAATTATATAGTAATGTGTATGGAGATGATAACGTTTAAAGTAACATACATTTTAGTACGAGGCAAGGATATAAGTTAAGTCACCCTTTAACTTTTAAAAATATTGTGTAAAGTTTTTACGAGATATCTGTTGTATGGGTACTAATAAGTATTGCTGTTATTATACGGATAGAATGGGTTGTACGAAAATTGAATTTCCAGACATAAATACTATACTATTCTTATTTGGTTTTAATACAAGTTGAACGTTCAAGAAATAAATATATTGGTAATAATAATAATTAATGTATGATATTAGGTGATTTTATTTTTGTTTGCCACATTATTGTAAAAACCCGAATGTTTGTGTTAGTTTCGAATTTTGCCTACAGATTATACATTATTAAAATCAGTTAGATAAGATTTATTGTTATTTTAATAATCTCATTCAGTAACTGAGTACGAACGTAACGTTTTGGAGTTCGTGATCGACGGGTGAGTAAAAATTTGAATTATTATTGGTAAAAACTATACTAATCACGTAGGTACTTAGTTCCTTAAATTCGAAACGTAAGTTCTTTTAAATTAAAAACATTTCTTATGTTACATTTTTTTGTACCTCATTCCTACGTGTTGGATCACTATTGGCTATGTATGTATGTGTGTATATAAATGGATACACATGTAAGAATTAACGCAGGTAAATTCTTTAAACATCTCGTCGTCTGTAATCAACGAGTATCGACGAACCCCAACAGAGTATAATATAGAGTCAGGCTCTAAAAATTATTATTTTTCCTTGCCCGTCCGAATTTCATACAAATTCTTGAGATTGACAAGCGTTTTATTAAAACCCGTCAGAGTCCGGCCAAGCGTGCGTTTACGTAATTTGTTAAAAAAAAAAAAAACTTACGAGTTTCTCGTGTATATAAAGTGACAAGTGATGTCGGGGTCTAATTATGTCTGATTTTTTTTTTCTCCGCATATAGGCGGATTGAGTAATAGAGGGCGGCGACAAAAAAATAGTTTTTCACGGAAATCGCGCGTGATGGTCAGTGGCCCCTTGACGCATATGCATTATAACGTGCACGTACGCACGTGTCCAACCGGTCTGTGTCCGTTGCAGTGTTGCACAGTCGAGCGGGACCCCCTGAGCCATATCAATCATGCGTATGAAAATATAACATAACATTATAAACAAATCGGATCGAAAAATTTTTTTTTGAACATTTATTTATCATGAATATTTAATTCGTGAGTTTAAATACTGATAATGTTATTATGTACCGTTTGTTGTAATACCACGAGCGCTATCTTTACATTATTTTATCCTTCTGGCTAATCTGCATTAGTATAATAATTTGTCAGTAATAACTAGTTTTTTTCACTATAGCACGAGCGACCTTTTCTCACGCGTAGACGATCGATTTAGGTATAAGGTGCCTTATATCATAGTCTTTGATCGACCAAATGGCAAACACTGCAGCCCAGCTGAAATATTTATGTATACGATTATTTTCTCGGACACGTGAGACGCCCCCAGGTGATGTAGCTAAAAAAAATTATTCCTACATATTTTACATTTTTTATTTTTCAATTATAGGCATGCAATGTGTAATAATAATCGTTTACGGAATAATTATATAAGAGTTAGGAAATAATTGAAAACGGTGTTTGGATTTTATAATTAAATTTGGGCAAAACGAATGATTGATGATTTTATTACCTAATAAAAAATAAATATTCATTTATACCCATCGTTTGTGTTTTAAAAATGTTCACAGTTAAGAATTATGTTTGCAATGTTGTGACTTAGCGATTGTACACGACTGATTATAAATTATCGGTACTGCATTTAATACTACACGCTGTGTGATATTGAATCTCGTGTACTTTATTTCGATATTTAAATTTTGCCTAATGAAATTTATTTACAATTTATTTTCATCGTGATTATTTTGATGTCGTGTATAATAATGCACAACGTGGATAATAATGATGTTTAGTTTCTTACTGAAAAAGATATCGGATCATTAAATTCACACGCGTTCTTATGGGAAAATGTAAACGTCATTATAGGATTTACAGAGATTCAAATCATATATGTGTATAAAATACGTCACTGAGATATATTTCCGTATAATATATATATTTATAAATGGTTATTATTATTTTCTATGTACGTATATAATACATTACACTGTACGCTGCAGATGCGTACAGAGCATTCACGGCCGTCGAAGATGAGTAATAATAATATATAATCAATCGACGCCGATGGAATATTCTTTTTCTCAAATAATTTAATCGCACCGCAACGACATCGGCCTCCGGGCGCGCATATTATGCAGTGGAAGTATACATATTCGCCGTGCACACAATGAGTTTTTTTTTAATTTAATTTTATTAATTAAATTGTGTTTTTACGTATTTTTTCTTCCGAGTGTCTGTTGTACAATACTTTGATGCTACATAGACCTATAATTCGCAAGGATCGAAAAAATGTTCGGGGAAACTAAATGATGATTCAACTGACCACCGCGCAAGGATAAACCGGTATTTTTTCGTTTTTATTTTTATATTTTCCGTCTCCTTGAACAATGCGCAAAAATACCCAAGTGCCGCTTGACCAGTTTTGCAATAAAAAAATAAACTGGTTATCCCAGTTGGCTACGCGATCGCCAATAAACTGTCACCACACATTTGTTATTACCGCTTTGCAACCGTTGCCGAAAGCAATATCATACGTTGACACGACGGTACGCGTAACTATATTTTAATACATCACTTCGTTCGATTCAGACGGCCGTTAAAGTCTCTCACCGTGGGTTTTGCAACGTGTAACATATCAATTGTTATTTTCTTACCCTTGGTAATGATTGCAGTACAGCTCTTGTATATTATGCACATGCATACATCATCTACATATTATACCTATGTTTAAACTTCGGTCATAGTCCCTACAACAGTGTACAATATTATAAATATTAATAGAAATAAAACAACTACCTGTGCAATATACGCACATGAATTGAAAATGGAGAAAAAGCAAATGATTTTTATAAAACAAAAAACGTTATACCAATATATTAATTAAAAGGATACGAATGTACATTTAAGCTCATTCAAACAAAAATAGATTTTATTATAAATATGTAGTTGTTTTTTAACGTATATTGGAAGAAAAAAGAACAGTACTTTTATGTTGTTTAATTTTGTTCTGCTTGATTCGTAGTAATTAATGCTCGACATAGTACAGCTATAAATTATTATACACCATCGTGTTTAATGTGTTCACTGTAAAGTCATGCGTTCATGATAAAAAAAAATAAAAGACGCAATATAGTAATTATTATGACTGATGTACTAACATACGCGTATAAAGTAATAAAGTTCTTTATTTATATAATAAATAATAATTATCCCGGTATAATTTTCGTCCTATGATAACTATATAGTCTGCAAAATTAAATATAGCCATAAAATGTCCCGTTAGTTATGGAATAATATTTGATTTATCAGTATATTATAATCGAGACAACGGTAATTTAAAAATGGTAAAAAGAAAACAAATGGTTATCAATTATTGTACTTGTATGTACGAAATATATTTTAACGCATTCGTGTTATTTAAAAAGAAAATCACATTCATTCAAATCTTACTACGCACTTGGAAAAAAAAATGTTCAATAATTTTACATTTGAAAAATGTCTCTCGGAGTTTACGGACGTAATACGTGTTTATATATATATATATATATATTTAGGGAAAAATCACTACACGCAATTAAACAATATAATTTATAAAATTATGATTTCGGGGGAGGAGGAGGAGGCGTGGACTGCAATCGTGAACCGTTTAAGTCGTCACAATACGTGTGCGTACCTACAGTACATTATGTGTAATAATATAATACGAGGAAGAGAGAAGGATCACTAATTATTGTAAGACGTCCGGGTCACGACTGTTTTGATGAAATACGACGGCGCGCGCGATGCGCAGCACGGAAACGTGAAATAATACAGTCATGCGCCAGTACACCACGGATAGAAAAACAATAATGGTGATGTGAGGGCTTGCGACAAAGATTATTATCATTATTTTTATTATTATTATAATTGTGATGTGCCGTGGACAGATTTTTAGAATTCATATAAAATATGTATTTTTTTTTATTTATATGTATTTATATGCATCTTCATTGACGTGCCGATAATCAGATAAAATAAACGTATACCTATGTTGTACCTATTTAAAGAAGATAATATTATAATGTAAAAATATGTGATTTTTTTTTTTCTTTATTTTGGTCCTCCGTCACTATTTATTATTTATAAAAAGACTGCCCCGAACTTGTTTACACGTAACACAGAAACACCGTTATAAGCTGTAACGGCTATACGATAAGGATTCGCACGAGAAAAAAAGTCACACGTTTCGTTGGTGCAATTTTTACGCTCGGGTAATTAATAATAGCCCAGGTCACGGATTACACATGTAAAGTTCTGACATCTTGCACGTTGCAATTATTAAGTTTCACGTACATTTTGAGATGATAGAAGCGAGTATTTTATAAAATCAATTTCTGATTTTTTTTATTTTTTTTTTTAATATGAATGTAATTATTGTAATATACTACTGTATATAAATTATATTTAAACGACAAGCATCAGATTAAAAAAGTATTCTTCATCGCTTCCTGTTGTAGGTTAACTAGTTAATTACGTATTTAATAATGGGTAATGGGTAATATAATCATATACGTGGGGTGCAAACCGTATACGTGATAGTTAATGTAAAAGTTGTATAAGAATCATGATGGTCATGGCCCAAAGAGGTAAAATAGCTCAATGGTCTTCAACTGGTGGGTCGCGTAAGGTTTAAGATTAATATCCGACACATGCCACAAATCATTAATTGTCGATCATATAGTGGAGGGTCAGGTATATCAATACGCACCAATCTGAACATGCCATCGGACATAGTAAAAGTACTCTTAACGGAAGCCAAACTTAGAAAATTATTATATTCTTAAGTATCACACATATTATAAGTAAATCTTAATTCTAAACCTAACTTTACCTATATAATATGTAATATTGTAATTTTAAACCAAACACCTAACGCATGTAACATGTAATATCTTATAGCTAATAATCTTTGCTGTTGAATCTTTAATTTTCAAATAAAAAACAGTCAAATTAAGTAATGGTCCAATTCAATCCATAAAACTTATTTATATGTAATTTATCTATAAACTGTACTGCATGAAATTGAGCCGAGATGGAGGTATTTTGTGTGAAAACAGTCGGGGACAAATATTGCACTAATTTCTTTTGTGTTGTATTTCGATATTTCGTACATAATTTTTTTCGGTATCATTACATGAATTTTTTTTATTTCATTACTTATAATACAAATTAAATATTACTTAGATACCTAATAATATAAATATTAATTTACTGAGTTATAAAAGTACTTCTACAATTGCAAACATTAAGTAATTTTCACTTTTTTTTTTTTGTTTGTTTTCATGGCTGACAAAGTTTACATAGGTCGCAAAAAATGTGTGGTAAGAAAAGTGGGTCGTGAGTCGAAAAGATCGAAGACCACTGCAATAGCTTATATCTGAATTTATCACCCATAAAATTTATTTTTAACGTTTAAAAAACATTTTTGAATACATATATTGTGCAATAATAATAAAAACTAATTTTAAAAATTCGAATAAAATTTGCATGATACGACATTTTTAGCTCGAATAAACGATATTACTACAGTATCTTATTTCAAGGTGTATGATAGGGATAGGGTCATCGATGTATACTTATCGTATATGTGAGTTCAAAAGCGATGAATGAATGGCGTGGGCTGAATGTTAAATTCTTTTACTTGCCGCTGTATGACGACGACGTGTATTTAATGAAATAATACATTATACCGATTTGTTTGTAATTTTCTTTTTCATTCATTTAGGTATGTCGTTTTTTACATATGTACGTCACGTACCGCGCTTTTTAGCGTCCGTGAGAATATCGAAGAGTTAGATACAGGTGTCCGATTAAAGTACACAGACAATAATATTACGACGGACAGAGTCCACCACCGCATAACGTGATGAACGACCGACGTTTTTCTCGTTTAAAACTCGCAATCACGCGAATTGTTATACATTTATATTATTTATATTTATATTATAATTGTATTGTATAATATCAAAAGGTAGCCGATATAGCATGTACAAGTAATGTACTAGAAGATGCGTTCATTGTTCCCCGATAAAGTTGATATAATAATAAAATTACGTTATCTAAAATAAAAATAAGATTGAAAAACTACAGCGAAACGTTAGTGGTTCGGTTTCCATGACTTAAATTTACATTTCGTTTTAAATTTGTCTTTCCCTTCTTGGTTATAATATTACATATTTGGTACACCGTATATAAATTTTATGATGAATAATTGTATGGATATAATATGATCAACGATAATTTTTTCCGATTTATTTTTACCTAAATTTGTTACGCCATACGTACACCATTAACGGAAAATTGGATAATTATGCAAATAAAAACTAATTTCATGACGAACTACTATCGATTTGCATGGGTAATCACTGCAAGAATATGAGTTTGCACTAGACTGAATTAATTATTACACGTGACCTCTAGCAAAATTTAATATGAGATTTTTATTTGTATATTTTAGTACATATTTTAATATGTGTTACGATTTATAATTTAATTATTTATCATTTCTTGGAAATCAACAGGATATGACTTCACTAGTGGTGTAGATACAATTTTTTTCTGGGGGAGGGGGGTGTTTAAGAGTAAGTTTTTAAGTGTTCTTAGTATATCTTAAAACGAGGTCATATGTAATAATATTACATTTAAAATGGTATTATTATTATGTCCCATATTTAATGAAAATTATTTTGTTACTCAATTTTTAATATAAACCTAGTCATAGTAAAATCAAAATATTTTAATATAATCTGTAAATATTAATAAATAATAATCAAATATCATTAAAAAAAAAATATGTGTGGGGGGGGTGGAAAACCTTTACACCCTCCCCGTAACTACGCCACTGGACTTCATATTCGCGATAACGTGCATTTGGTAAATATGAGTTTTCTGCAATTCGACGTACAACGCAAACGTCTTTTATGATCGGTTAGTCTCATATATGCCTCAATAATAGAAAATAATAATAATAATAATAGATAATGAATCACTATTATAATGTCTATAATTCGATCTTATGATGAAATATTAAAATTTGAAAAATTAATTCGATAAAAGTTTCGTACTTTTACACATTGGTTCGTAAATTGTATTCGGTTTAATATCATGAAGCTTTATTGTAAAATTTGAACACCACTCAGTATTAAAAACAAAGTTCGGTGTACCATGCATACAGTTACTCATATAGGACAGGATAAATGAGGGTTTTGAAATTCAAGAGAGTAGGTATAATAATTGAATCATTGACAATACGTCTTTGAAATCTTAATTCGGCGTTCGAAATCAATATTTATCCTTATAAGTACATACGGTAAATTGGTGACACAATTTTTTTCTCCAATACTATGTCCGATTGTACCTATGTTGGTGTACATCAGTCGTAGTGGTTATTAAATATTTATACATACATTTATTTTTATTATTATTGTTTTGTACACGCGCGTGCATGATAGTAGTACTGGAACGAATACGAATAATGCACACACGACTGAAATGAAATTGGATTTTGGTCGTTCGCGGACGCATGCCCAGACACGGTCAAGACGAGACGTGATCAGGAGTGTACCCAGGAATTTTTTATGGGGGGGGGGGGTCCAACATTTTTATTTTATCTGTTCACTAATTATAAATATAGTTTAACTCAATACCAACAAATTACTGTTAATTACTACAGTACAGTTTATACATTATAGGTATAATATATAATCTATAAACTTTGTATATTGAAGATAATGGGAAATCAAAATATACTACACCCTATTATTGTACTATTTACTATTAAATCGTCGAGTATGTAGAAATTTTAATGGGGGGGGTGTCCGTACCCGAAACCCAACCCCCTCACCCATTGGGTACGCCCTTGGACGTGATATTACACGATTAACGTTACATGTATACGTAATACAATATGATAATGTTGTGCGGAAAACGTTACGAGCTCAGCTGGACGTGGTATAATGACCACCACTCGTAGTATATCGCGCGCGCGATCGCCACCGGTCTTAGTGTGCGTCTGCTCCGCTTACGGATCCGAAGAAAACACGAACCGTGAATGACGTGCACTCGAACACCATGATGCGAGGCAGTGCACAGGCATACACGTTATACACCCATGTGACCGATTTGGTGGCCGGCGGTCGCCCAAAGCTGCAGTTTACCGTTACGGATACATCGTATGTCGCCCAGGGGATACCGCGACCGTGGTTAATCATAGCATACGCGTATGACCTACGTGATACCTACGCGCATATTGTGAACACTTGCGGCTACGGCCTAAACCGTTTGCCGGCGTAACGCGTTTGCGACCTTGTTGCGGTTTGTGATTCGAGTTACAGGATTTGTTTCCTCGGGGACGGGCACATTGTAGTAACGCATTTTTATGAAAACCGATACGCGACCGCAGCGTAATGCGTCTGCGTAGTATTATAACTGCGAATTCCTCGACTCGCAGTGACGTGAACACCGAATGTAATAGAAAACGAATCGGCTGAAAACGTACGCAGCGGGTAGGACAGGGGGTCCATGGGCGTGTAGCGCTCCCGAAAATGTTTCCGTACATAAATCTCAATTTTTTACGATTTAAATGTATGTCAAATATTTTTAATTCAAACGGTAAATAAAATTAAAAGCTATTTCTAATTTAAATGTATATGATACGTTGTACTGATAATTATTTATTCATTTATTCAAATTTTTCGTTGACAGAATGATTTTTTTTTAAAAACTTCGATCGCAAAAACAAAATTTCGTCTATTTGCTTGTGTGTACGTGACGATTATGTGTATCCGATGAACGATAATAATTAAAAAATTACTCGGCTCGCGGGCTGTAACATCATTAGACAAATAATATACTAGTATTATGCACGTAAAATTACGTTAGCTTGCACATACAATGCAAAGGCGATTCGCAAGACAGCGTTCATGTATGTATTTATATAACTTCAATACATTTCTTTATAAATGATTACACAAACAGGATCGGCATCAATAAGTTTCTATTTGAATATCGATTTTTTTTTTTTATCATAAGTATTATTATCATTATTTATTACAAGTTTTACATATAGTTGTGTATGCTTGTGCATGCTTGTCGAGCGATCATTAGTTTACACTCATAATTCGATCGATTTCTCAACAAAACACATTTGAAAGGTAATTACAATGACGCACTAATGGCTAATAATATGGTTTTTGACTTTTTGTTTTCGTCGTTCAAAACTTCGGGTCAGCTGGTTATTATATAGCATCGTATAGCGCGAAACGTTATTTGTACAACTAAATGATATTGCATTAGATCATCTGGTCGTAAAGTGTCAAAATAAAAATATGCTTTCACCTTAAAAATTTCAGCTAACAGCCATGTATACAACACTGCATACCTAGATGGCCAAATCCATGTAAATACATGATATTAACGCTACAGACCCGTAGGGAAGCAAAGAATAAAATAATAATTATTATACTCGTATTGTCGCGTTGTATTACGCGTATAAACACGGTGCGCGTGTCAGAGTCGATAACATTCGTCAGAAATCATTCGTGGTGTAATTGAAAATATCAATCGCTATGTTATTACACGAATGACGACCAATGGGAACATTGCATATTATATTAAGAAACAATTGAATTCCGTACAAAATATCGTCGTTTATACCAAAGTACGCGGTTGATAGTATTGCATTTTTACCGATGGTAAGTATTCGAAAAGCACAAATACGATTGTGCTCTGTTTTTGCGCAGAAGAAGGTGAGAGGTATTATTCAAGATTGACAGTTATATTCCGCAACTTTTTCTTAAAAAACGGGTTTTTACGTATGATTGCGTACATTTCCACATGAGTATTTCTCGACGAATCAATTATACTAATGTTCTTCGCACTCGTACAATTATTTTTATTATTAACTATGAGCTACGCGGTGATGGTAACCTTGCCACACGAAGACATGAGGACATCATTATATTATGCACACAACAACAACTTAATGTTGACGGGAAAATGCTTTTAAGAAAAAAAAAACAAAAAAAAAATGCATTTTATTTCTGTATGTGACGAGCGCGTTGTTGTGAGTCATTATTTCATTTTCTAGAGATATTTACTGAATATAAAGGTTCGAGCTTACACACAACACTCTCATTAGCCCTATAATAAATATCTCGGCCGCCGCCGTTTCTATTGTTGCGCATATATTATACCATGTGTGTGAGCTGTTTATACGGATTATACGTAATGTACGCACACACAGACACACACACGCTCGCGTTATACTTAATGTGCATGCGAAAAGAATATTTTCAAAAATGAAAAAAAAAATTCTAAGGAGCACGCATGTACGACACGTGCGGAGTATAAAATGCATAATATCGTTAATATACATTGTGTAAGGGGCTCGTGCGGAAAGTTAACCGCCGACAGAATGCAGAAGAAAATATATTCGCGCGACTCTATCTGCCAGCGATATTATGCACTGACCGTATAAGATATATATCGGCAGACCGTTGGTACGCAATTGAACAACTCTGTGTATGGATAGAGAAGGAAAAAAAGAGATTTTTATAAATGCCCAAAAACAGAGGATTTTTTCATCAACCTTTTTTTTTATTAAATCACATGCGCGCTCACTCGTGGTTGTGATATAGATACTTTAAACTTAACTCGTACGATTAATATAAGGAGACGCAAATACATGTTTTGGAAATACACACGTACAGCCCGGTTGGGTGGAAAACGGAGAAGAAAAGAAAAAAAAAATGTAAAAAAAAATTTAAACACGTACATATACTAATCTAGATACATGTCCGTGTTCTACGAGATACATACATACGTACATACTAGAGCACCAGTTATATTGTTATTTTTAACGAGGTACATGCATTTGAGAACTCATACTTCAATAAAAATTGGAAATAGCTCTATTTTGGGTTGGAATGATAAGAGTTATTTATTTTTTATGTAGCTTTTACCCTATAATCATTTAAAGTGTTCGAAAAAACGCGGAAAAGTTCTCAGGGTGATTTTCGCTAAAAATGTAATTTACTACTTTTGCATCAGTCCGTGGTTCATTCATGTTGACGTCAAATCGAACAAATTGTTGGGTTGTGATGAACCATCGCGGAGGGACATCAATATATTACCATCCGACTTCCAAACGCGTCCAATACCACCCGAAACACGATAATCTAAACTAACGGTGTTCAAGGCTTTTCAAAGTATCCCCTTCTGCATTTATCTGTACATCTAATAGTATAAAGTATAAGTGTTTATGTATTTGATTTTATCACATTTATACGATACGTGTACGTATAAAGATTTATTGGAATTACGGTACTCCATTGTAATAATTGCGAACACAAACGCTTTGTGTGCATCAGGTCTATGTATACGTGTACAATGTAAGAGTATATGTGTGTGTGTGTGTGTGTGTGTGTGTGTGTGTGTGTGTGTTGTGCTGCTGAGTGTCGGGAGACGACGGAGAGAAGAAGCGACTACTGAGCGAGGTTCAACAACCCGTCGTCGATAATTTCATAAGTTTATAATATGTGGCCCACGCTCTCGTTTATTTCATATTTATTATATTATCATTATTGTATTAAGACCGATGACGATCCAGGGAATAATTGAGTTGCCGCATTCGATAACGCGAGTGCAATGTGTGTGTGCGTGAAAAAGATAAAAAATAATAAAATAATAATAATAAATAAATCGATATCTGCGGCCTAAATATCGATTTATAATGTCACGTTACACGCCTTGTGGTACATATACGATAATGCACTGCATCATAACGTACACAATAATATCGTCCCCAGTATACGTACAGGTTTTTTGTGACTGAAAATATTTATGATGCGCTCAGTCATTTGCATTGGCTTACGAACATTATACTATTATAAAACGTACGTCCAGTACAATACAATTTCATGGTACTGTCGTGCGTCTTATTATACATCTCATGATATTATTGTTATTGATATAATATTATGAAGCACGAGACTTACTGAAACAGCTGTTGTAAAAGCACTTCCGGTATTCTGAAAAAAAAACAAAATTCGTTAATACGACGTTTCGATGATTGATTTATTATTTATAATTTACAAATTCATTGATTTTTTACTACGAAATTGTAATAAAATGTATATATACCAAAGAAATATAGTATTTGTTTTATCAGGTAAATAGTAAAAAATAAGTATCACACTTGCCCGACCGTAATAACAATTTGATCACGTTGATATATTCCTATAGTTTAAAGAGTAATGATATATGTAGTATAAACTTAATGGGTATTTGCATAAAAGCTACCTATTTTTATTGGGGGGGGGGAGACGTTTTTAAATGTTTTTTTCAGTTTACTCGTTTTCAAGTATTAAACTGTGCGGTAAAGACGTTTAGAAAATACATTCCATGATTCACGCAGAACCTGAAATATCGTTAAAATGTACTTGCTCGTACCGAGTTCACATCTTGTAACGAACAACTTTATGATGATAATTGTAATAACATGTCACACTTGATTATTCCTTGTAAACCTCGATGACCATATTATCGTAAACCATTTCAACACTTGCTTTTCGGAATGATGTATACTGTTATGTTATTGACTACTCCGGAGTTCAAGCGAACATAGCGCGTTAAAAATGTCGAGTCGTTTGTTAGGCGTTACGCAACAACGGCATATGAATATATATAAGATGTACCGAAGTCATTTATAATAATATTTCGAGATCTATAGACGAACAACAATGTGCCATCAGTTGCCGCTCATAGATGACGACATGACCAATGTCATTACGCATCTCGGGGATGTAATTTGGGTCGTAATTTTCTTGTACGCCTAAACGATTCGGACTTCATTGCGAGGGCGACGAGGACTACGAAGACAGGCTTTAACATTAATATTTTATTTTTCTCGCCGAGACCGCTGCGTGTATCTACAAAAAAAAAAATGTAAACGCGCACACGTGCACCACGCGACAAACTGTTCGGCGCTCGAGTGGTGCGAGAGTAATCGACTGGAGTACACACGTCGAATAGCATTGTCAAAATCAAGCAATCCGTGTCTTGGAAGGGCACAAACTGTATACAAAATAACAGGTTTCAAGGGTTTAACCAGGTAATTGGAACGGACATTTTTTTTATTTGAAATTTATTCCTAGTATCCCGGGCAATGCAATGAAAAAGTTTACGACGAAACACGCTTTTGAATATTCGGGTAATCACGGAAATTATCTGCACAAACAATGTTAAAACTACGAGTTATATGTTATTTTTACTCGTATATTGAGAAAAAGCTCGCATAAACGATGTCGCGTTTCGATTGAAACAATTTTCGAAAGTATATCGTGTATTATTCATAAATCGAACAGACGGATTCTTTCGTTTATCTTATACATCGGTTATGTATTAGACGGAAACATATTAATAATACAATATTTATAATATACATTATGGAACGAAATACAATTTAAATTTTATGTTTACGTGGAATTGCTTTTATCGAGACGGCTATGATAAAACTTGACAGTTAATTGTCACCGTAGCCGTGTGAATAATATTTATTATATGCGTGCAAAAGAAAACAAATTACTACCAGTTTCCAGGTGCCAAGTAACACACAAATCATACACTGTCGGATTCGCATACTTACATAACATAGGTTTGTGTCAGTCGAATCAATCGGTTTTTAATTTTTTTATTTAATTTTTTTTCGCGTTGTAATTTATATTATTATCCATTACTCGCCGTCGTGTGGTAGCATTACAATGTACAGATAAAACGTATGTGCGTTTTACCTATTAATAATTTTTAATAGTTCGTAAACGATGTACGACGAACGCGTATGTGTAAATGCATGTATGTACATAGTACGATCGAGCGTTCATTATAATATCTCGGCCGAGACTGATTGGCTGTCGACCAACGTGTGTGTGTGTGTGTGTGTCTATAATAATGGTATAACCTTTATGTGTATAATATGAAAAATAATTTTACCATTATCGTGTCGGCAACTTTTTGTCCGGCAATTATTGTATTGTAGCGGGGTGCGCAAGGAAACATTATATTATATTTATTATACGTATACGTCTACGGTTCTCAAATCTTTTTGTTTGCGGAGGCCTATTAAAATGCAAGAAAGAAAATCCACGGAGCTCCGAAAACTCCGATTCACAAAAGATGATGTATCGATAATCGACTCTTTAATTTTTTTCTTTATGACTCCTATACGTATGTATTTATAATAATTAGAGTTATTATGTTGATGACTAAAAATTTTTCTTTCGATTCTATACAATGCTTTCCTTGCTAAAATTTTTTCTCCTGCTCCTTCGATGTAGAATATTCTTATTTTATTTTGCATTTTTTGTTTTTTACGTCTTTTTCCAATATTTTTAAGTCATTTTTTCATCTTTTAGGACATTTTTTGTAGTTTTTGTACTATGTGAGACATTTTTATCAAATTTTAGATTTTAGAGCAAATATTAAACCCAAGTTTGGAAACAAGTTTAATAATTAATAATTTTATATAATGCTTAAAATGTAAATGTATACTATTGTTTTTTAATATTATAATTTATAATTCATAATTTAAATTACTATTACATTCATTTTCACACACGTATCTCTAATAAAAATTATTATTTATAAATAAATTTTTCACTTAATTAGTTTTTTAGATAATTTTTAAGGTAATTTTTTGAAGTTATTAGGGCATTTTTTGTGTTTTTTAGGTTGTCAACATCCTAACTCTAATAATAATATTATAAATATCAATAAGCAATTACATATTATGTAACAAATAATAATATTTTTCGATTTAATTCAATTGTGTCCCATTCGGAACCCATGGACAGTTTGAGAACCGCTGTGTTACAGACAAACCGGTCGAATAATTATCGTTTATTTTACATACTTATAACGAGTCTGGGTGGTTTTCGACGATATTGCGTCTAAAAATATGGAGGGAGGAAAATTATCTAATAATTATTATCTTCAAAAACAACTTATAACATAATATATTGTATTTCTATAATTATGTATATATGTGTTTCTGTTAAATACATATAATATTAGTACATAGATGCATGTAATTCAACGATTATTTCTTCCTAAAACTAGTCACTATAAATATTGATTCACAATAATGTACCTATATGTGTATATATATCCATTGGGTTATTAAAATGTAAAATATTAAACATAATTTAAATTTATATATATATATATATATATATACTGATTAAGTATACATGTAGTTACATTTTATGCAGTATTCTTTCTGTTTATAATATATTACGTGAATCGTGTTTGGCAAAATATTTATTATTATTATTATTATTATTTTTGTTAATTTAAAAGAGGAAGACCTTCGGGTCGACATTTTTTTTGTTCTCATCTTCAGTCCGAATTTTTTTTCACTAGTTTTATTTTTATTTTGTACGTTCAGAGTGGTAAAAATAAAATCATGTTTCAACCGTGTTATTACCCGTCGAAATGGGATTATGGTGTTCACGCGCAGATTCATAGAGGTTAAGGTCGATGGATACTGGGGGGTCACTCGATAGGAATCGCGATAAACTCGCGTTTCGATATTTACACGTTTATCACGGCGGCGCCCTTCAAAACGTCAGTAAATTTTTCACGAATATCATCATCATTGCGAATAAGATGCATCCTTATACCTAACGTACACCCTATCGCAAACACAGAGGAAGTTTATAGGTAAACGGATTTAGACGTTTTACGTTTTACATTTTAAAATTAAAAAAAAAATAACTAATGCGTTATATTAAAATGCGTAAAATTCAGCACGAAATTAGGTGTACAACTTAAGTTATACACGCGGTACCAAAAATAAATTGTACAACCTTCAGTACATTTACTGCGTATGTATTTATATATTAAAATTGTTTAAAAGACAAAATTTTCTTTTCTTATTAATAAACCATTCAATTATCAGTCGTAAATTTAACGCAAACATGATATATAGTAATGAATACATTATATTTTTGTGTACAGGACAATCGTGTACAAATTATTCCTAATTTCGTTATAACGACGTATTATTGTGTACTTGTGTGTCACAGTAAACAATTATCAAACGCGGTGTTTATATTGTCATCAAGTTTTCAAGTTAATGCAATTGCACAACTCTAATCCTACATTATCCGATACTAGTGGTGAAAATTCATTTCGAAACCACGTTGGATATTATGTGGAAACTAACCTATTTACATATATAAATCGAGAAAACGAGCATTTTGTTGATCAGAAAATTGTAATCTAAGCTGGATCCTTTAAATGATCTGAATTCGATTATTTTACAAATGTGTACGTGGTGAACAGAACAGCAGCTGGACTGCTAAAGTATATAAATACATTTTGATTATGTTTTGGTCAAATTATATTCCACGGACGAGCTTCGTTATTATACGGAGCTCAGCGTTTGTTGCATTTGAATGCTTTCACGACGTTTTCGGTTCGACGAAACTTATAATATACAATAAAATATCGCCAACAGCAATCGATTGTTTTCGTGATATTCGAAACTCGTTATTAACTGCCTATTCGTACAAATTATATATATATATATATTCGCAGTGGCGTATACAGAAAATATTTTCGGGAGGGCTACTATGGACATAGTTAAATTACCACTGTTATCTAAGAATTACTAACAAGACACAGTAGTTACTTATCATCTACATCTCGTTTACAGAATGTTCCAAAAAGATTTGACACGTTGGACGCAAATTCTAAATAAGCATAAAGCAACATTAAAATGTAACATACGTTTAAAATATTTTTTAAGTTTTTTAAAACATTTCGGGGGGGGGGGGTCTGTAGCCCACTAGCCCTTACCCCAATATACGCCACTGTACACTCGTACATGTTAATTGACGTGTTCGGTCGATAAGAATTCCTTACGATAACGATCCATAACGATATTTGTCGAATAGGTGCGTGCGCGCGTATGAAATTAAAATAACAGCGGACAACGGGTATCGTATGAATATTCCATTTCGGATGATATGCGCCTGTACGCGATATACGTGCCGTACACGTCCTCGGGCGAACTCGACACGCCACACCACTCTTGTACACGTGTGCGCGCACCGGTGTAAATTTTAACAAATCCATTGACGTTACCCGTCCGGCAAATGCGTCTGCACCGGTACGTGCACCAGGAGGTACCGTGTGATTCTCGTGTTGGCTCAGAGTTCGTGAAAACATTATAAATTCAGCGCGCAACGGTTTTTGGCCGCCTTTCAGGCAAATGTCACCGCCACCGCGCCGTGTGGTGCGCCCGTCCGTCCGGCTCGGGTTGTTACTTTCTTCGCCCGCGCCCGTAGCGATCAAATAGAAACTATACTCAATATGTTCCGTCGGGTGAATTTTTCTCGCTTTTCGGTAAACGTCCCCCCCCCCTTCGGCCAGTGCGGCTCCGACATTTTATGTGCGCACGCGTTGCGGGCATTTTTTTTACTAAACTCATGTCCGGGCGAATAGTCAACGAGCATTTATTTGTACCCAATTTTACCATCCGCCCGGATATTAAACCCAATGGCCCATCAAGATGGAGCCGAATAATGATAATAATAATTAAAGAACATTTTTTTAAACATTCAATACGATATTTTCTTGTTATCGTGAATATTTGTACTGTCGTTTATCCGGTGTTCGATAAAAATTAAGTCCTCGTGTAACCAAATCACGTAGGTTCCTTTGGTTTTCAAAAAAAGGCGAAAAAAGAAAGTACTGAAAACCTATGTTTTTTTTATTTACATGTTTTTGGATTACGAGTGTTTTATGAAATCAAAATTAAAATAAATAATGAATAAGAAAATCAAAGTGTCGAATATTATAAAAATATTTCGATTTTTACTATTTGCCAGGCCCGTAATTATTGGCATTCAGTTGCATAACAATTTAATTCTTCAACTATTTGTTGAGGGACCAAGCGCCTCCGACATACATATTGTATAACATTCCAAAAAACAATGTACATTATTCCGTGTACTTGTTTTACATTTCGCGCGATTTATAGCGAACGGTAGTAGTGTTTACGTAGACCGCATTAAGGCCGTACAGATAATGGTGCGTATTGTGTTTCGCAAATGACGCGATGTGTTCACACGAGTACTGTTGAGCGGAGTATGTGCCGCAGTGCGCCTCTATCGGTACGATTAAAAGGTTTATGAAATTATAATTAAACGCCCATTGTTTTCGTTTTTGTTTTCCTTCTATACGCGGAGTAATGATAATATTATACATGCGCAACACACTGTGGCGAATAACATGTACGGTAGTTTTTTCATTTTTTATTTTTGAAAGAGATTTTTCACGCGAGTACTTCCGTCGGAATATATCTTCACTCTTTGTGATGTGTACAATATATACACATAATACGATCGACTTGAGGGCATTAAAATCGAACGAATTAGGACGGATCATACGTTTACACGTGTTTTATAGGTCTCGCGATATATCTAATCGTTTGCGCTGCGTGTGCATAATGTACACCGTACGAACAATACAGCAACTAAATTGTTTACGCGATGTACGTGTGATCCTAAGTTGCCGTTTTGAAAAATCGTTAAGATACCAACTATCGCAATTTCGGTGGTGTTCAAACGCATTGAATTGGCAACGGTATAACAATAGTTTTACAATATAAAATATAACGCGTGTCATACTGCTGCAGTAGGTACATTATGTGTACTACGAATGCTGATGACCCGATCAGACAACTTTGTGCGAAATTACTATTGTTTACCGTTTTCAATGGATAAGAGTTACAATATAATACCCGAATTTTATCGTACACAACCTCCGGACAGGAACGACTGGTGGCATGATTATGTACGTACATTATTGCAATGTTCTTTTTCACTCTCCGTGCTGGTTCGTTTAAGTCACTTAAATAGGTTCTACCCGACGCCACAACACGTCATATTATTGTACATATTTATGCACGTACCGAGCATATACGATGGTCTACACGTGCACCGTAGAAAAGAAATCGGGTGAATAATATAATTTTAAATCATTATCGTATCGTTTGCACCGCGCGCATATAATATACGGCCGTTCAGATTATTGAACTATTGATGCATTATACTATTACTATAACGAGAACGAATTACGAATTCATGTCTCGATCCACCTTGACCTATTGGTAAACGTCCCCACGGCCGCGATTTTTCTTTTCTTTCGTTCTCCACGTATTTTAACTTAAAACAATGTGGTGTGTGTGCACTATATACGCACGTACACGCACGACACGACGGTATGCCGTTTGGAAATGATTGTGTTATTCACGTGATTGTGGAACGATTTTCGGCGCGAAAAATGGTAGGACGTGCACGTATATATTATCGTAGAGTTTGTCTTATTGTATTCGTATATTGATTATTAAGCCATGTCGAAGCACTTGATCCGGTTGTTGACTAAAATTGAATAAAATCGTGCGTACAGTATAATTATTACAAATATATATGGTGTGTCGTTTATGTGTAATCACTATCGATAATTGGTGACGAGATTTCTTCGATTGAATAGGTTTCGCCAAAGGCCGGTGGCCAATTCAAGGTTGTTTATAATTTTTTTTTTTTTTTTTTTTTGTCGAATGTCAATGGCTTGAGAGAAACAGGTGCGTTATACAGGGGGAAAAACTCGTACGATTTTCACTGTATATAATTCGAGGCTTTCGACCTCACGCGTTACCGTCTGTCGATCCCTAAGACAGTTTAACGATTAGTTTCGATCAATTTCTCAAAAAAAAAAATGTATATAACAAATTATTATATGATGACGTTAGCGATAGAGAAAAAAGTAAACGACCAAAAACAGCATTCATAAAATATAACGTTTGAGACACAACAGGATTGTGCAAACTTAAGTTATACCAACATCAAAGGTATAGTACGCACTTCCATTTATACTGGAGGTTTTTATTAATTATTTTTAACAAAAATAAGTTTTTCCATCTATTATTGAAATGTCATGCATATAATTCGACTTGATACAAGTAGGTACACTACTGTAAAAACATTTTAATTAAGTTATTTGTACAGCTAAAATGTTGTTATACTTCGATCGAACGACAATATGTCATATCCTCAAACCGGGAAGCAATACACAGTTGCTGTTTTAAACACATCAAAATGGATATCTTTAAGAGAGTAATGAGTTCACGTGAATCATTATTGGCATAGTATCTAACACAGGTATCCTGGTTTATAAACTTGTGATATTTATTTTTAATCTTCCTACATAAAATAATAGGTCTCGCTTTGACGGATGAGCACGTGAAAATTCAGATGTTTTTCTAATTCGGTTAATGACGATGTTGGCTTTAACAGAATCATGTGCGGGTGCGCATCTTACACACGTCTCCTATTCTTTGAATCTACTGCTCTCGTCTATTCATTATATTAGTTGACGACAATAATCATCGTAACCACTCGGGATGCTCACATGTAGAAATGACGGAGATGGTAAATTATTGCAAGCGTGGGTGGATGAGAAAATGCGCAAGTAAATAACAACGATAATTATGTAATAAAAATATTAAAAAAATGGGAAATAAAAACACAATATACACGTGTATTGTCGTTCTCATGACTTGATTTGTTTTTCAAAGTTTTTTCGGTTATCTAAAAAAAAAAATAAATAATCAAACGTAAACTGCATCGCTAATACTGCATAGCATTGCAGTTTGCTCATGATAGTGACGGTGCACAAAACTAGAATGAATACAAACGGGTTGGCATGGTTATGAATTTTTAAACGATATCGTTTCGAATTTAATTACGATGTTCATCATTCTCATACATGGTAGTTGTACTGACGACTGAATACACAATACAATGAGTTGTAGCGCATTAAAAATAATATAACAGCTTTGATAATTCGTATTTTCGTTTCGATTCGGAAGAAATCGAAATTCAAATGGTACCGGTCTCGTGCGAGTACCGGAAGCTATAAATAATCAACTCATTTTTTTATTTTATAACTCATTGAGTTATATTTCATTTTGTAGGATATATCGTGTACGTGGGCTGTTGTAATGATAAATCTGCAAGGAACATTTTACAGGTACAGGTAGTACACAACCTGCAGTGTAAGTACGCAAGAGTAATTTTGTAGTCCATTTAAATATTAAATGTATAGACATCGCATTTACCAACAATATTATTTATATATATATATATATATATATAATAGGTACGTGGTCAATGGATTATTTATATTTTTTTATCGTACGTGTTCCTTTCGAGCATTGAAATTCTGGAATAAATACTGGGACATCGAATTAAGATAAATTATCACAAAGAATGTTTTATATACCGCTATTCAATTTCATTCAAAATCTACAATAGCTATTGTAACGTTCGAAATTGAATGGCGAACGGCGTTAAAAAATAAAATAAAAAGAAAATAAATAATAAACAAAGTACACCATAATATTTTACCATGTATTTATCAGGAAAACTGTAGAAAAAAAAACGATTGCCAACAAAATCGAGTAAAAGTGAGTGCGGTAAAACAATAATCCAAGAGTATTGCTATAAATGGTATATCTTGGAACTATGTTGAACGTTGATCTTCTTAACAATATGACGAAATATGTACACAGTTATTGAGTATCAATTGTGGGATGGGATCCAGGGATGGTAGCCTGTGGGTGGATAATTAATTTTTTTTTCTTTTATATAGTTATTGAATTCGTTATACTTGTCTCTCGCCCTTCGAGTACTATTATTATTATTATTATTCGCTCAAACTTCGGATATATGACTAAGGCATGGTCACTGACCTTGTGTATGCGCACAAGTGAAAATCGAGACAAACGGACAGAAAGAGATAGACAGATAGATAGAGATAGATAGGGCCTCCGGGACCCCTGGGTTTTCGGTGTGCGTTTTAGACGAAACCACTCACCGTACGACGTGCACATGTATTGAAAAGAGATAAACGCATACTACTACGGCTCCTGATTTCTTTTTTTTTCATCACCTTCGTCTCCGACAACTGCACACACACACACATACACACACACTCAACAATGGTCCAAATAATAACAAATAATTGAAATAATTGAGGGCTGTCATCTACGTTAAAATTATATCACACTACTATTACCATTCATATATGTGGTTTTGTTAATTTATTTTTATTCGCCTTCTCTCTCTCTCTCTTTCTCTCACGCGCGCAATTTCTCACTTTGCCTACATCCGCACATTGTGTTCACGGTCATTGCTCGTGGATTTTAACCCCTAGAAATCCCTTGGGTTGAACTCATAACCACGATGGCCTTTAGTAGATGACTCAGGTTATAAGGTTATACGCTTCGCAGGGACCGCATGTACAGCGAATACATAAAATATCGATAAATGCGTTTATAGCCAAATTTCATTCCCCTCACTGATCCGTCGTTCAACGCATACATGTAAATGGTCGAAATGATTTACACATGAACTTTACATCATAATAACCAATGTTTCCTGGGAAAATAAAACTGCTGTACGGTAATGAATTACGTTGGAAAATGCTCCAAGACATGTTTGCAGTTAATTTTGTATATACATATTTTTTTTTTTTGTAAAATATAGTGATGCAAATTACTCAAACAAACTCAAATTGTACGGAATGTCTGTACATAATTATTATACATACATATTGTAGTCGGTCAATAATATATTAATATAAAATATGTAACATTTAATATTAACGCAGACGAAATTATTTTTAACCTTGAAGGTTATTTGTAATTACCGTATAGTTATATATCTAATATAAAAGAATTCTGAAATTACAATTATTTTTGTTAATTACCGATACGATTATTCATATAATATTATAATACACAATTTTATGTGTAAAATATTTAAAACGTAGAAAGTGTGTGTTCATATTTTTGTAATACAGAACATTAGACCAGCATTTATATTGTTGAGGTATTATTCCGAAATATGTTTTCTCATATTTGTCAACAATATTAAACACAGCCACTAACCAGGTCAAAAATTACTCTACCTCTTAAACTATCATATTTATGGGATCTTCTTGACGATGGATAACAAGTAACGACATAAGAATACAGTGCTTATAAAATGTATTATTTTCATTAATTTTATGTTAATCGAATAATATTAAATGAACAGATTATTTATATTTATATATATATATATTATCTTATAAATGTTGAATGATGAATATTTCTATTGATCTTATTGGATGAAACTATCGATGGAAAATTATGCAGTTGCTGTAGTTTTAGTTGAATATTATTTTTTTTAAAAGACACTTGTATTCATTCGATACGTTAAAAACAAACCGAATTCGTTGAATATGAAGGATACAATATTAATACAGCAGTGAATATTCTATTTATAAATTAATTTATTCAGAAAACGTATTTGAAAAAATAAGTTGTCATATTATTGTTGTTCAACTGCACCGTCTTTGAGCTATAGCATTTTATACATAGTTCAGTGCATTTGGAGTTATTATATTTGGTAATATTTATTTACTGATGTGCATATAAATTTCTTATATTTCCTATTAATAGTGATTTACTGCTATTTTTGATTAATTTTTTATAAAATCAACACATGAATGTAATATTCGTATTTCGGCTGTACATACATTAGTAAAAACTACAATAATACGAAAGATTATCGGAAGAGAATGTCTCAAAAAAGAAAAATAAGAGAATTGCGGAAAATGTGGACCATAATAATGTAGTAATAGTATTGTGTATGTTTTGACATCGATAGATCAGATAATCGTCGCTGACGTATAGCTGATATAAACAATGTTAAATTGTGCGTTTTCTCAGAGGAATCTGAAATGTAGATGGTTCATTCAAATAAAAAAAAAAAATAAAAATGAGGAACAAATACAGTTTAAACAAATCGAAATTAATATAGGGGTTTTTATGGTTAGTAGATCATATTGGTCAGTAGTTTTGTGGACCGTCATATAATCTCTGAAAACCAGTGTGGACGAGTCATTACACTGAAGGCATATGCAGTTATAATTGCGATTGATGAGCGTCTAATATACTTAACAAGTACAAATCTAGTCCGATGCTCACGTCGTCGCTCAACATGTGTACCTCGTATGTTGATGTGCGTTCCCGAGTGAGTACAATAATCCAGCCGAGTTATGCACGGTCGACACGGGTTGACGATTTGAAGATCCTGCGATCAGGACTTAGGCAATAGTTTCGTGTGCATGGCCGAAATCAACAAATCGATGGGCTTGGACCATCTACGTCCACTATTTCTTATTTTTATTCGATCCGTCGATCTGTTTAGTTTTTTTCTTCGTATCACGTGTAAAGTTTATTTATTAAAACACGTTAGGTAGTTAATACCGTATGTCATGGTGATACAGCCATATTAATAGATCGTGAAAATATATCAAAAGTATACGGATCTAAAAATCGAAGAATATGATAAAAATATGGTTGGCACCTAATATTCCCTGTGCAGTATAACTGAGCAGAACGAAACGGATCTGTCGGAGTTATCTAGCAATACGCCGCTTCGGCAATGTATTGTAAGTCTCTTTATGACGATATCACCTGCACTGTCTTCCGTAAACCTTTTACCTACCGTTATCGTTTGTTGGAAAAAGGGTAAACACGTTGCCGAGGACTTTCACGTGTGTTCTCGTAACGATTTACATGTATATATAATGAAAAATCAACGAGAATAAGAAATCGAAGGAAGCGGACGGTACTCGTATTGTAACGGAATATATTTGTCGGACGCATCTCGAATTACTGGTTATTCCCTGCTCCGATCCACTACCGTTGCTCGTCCTACTCGAGTGTACAATTATACGTCTGTGCAAGCTCGCCAATGGCCCGTCGATAATTTAAGTGATCCAAAAACACTTCACCTCCGTCCGCATCACGAATCACGAGACACAGTGCTACCGATCCGATAGACGGACGGAAGGTCTCCTCGTATACGTAGTCCGGATCGTAATAAAATAATGTTCGATTTGTTTTTCCCGTGTACGCTTGTGACTCGTGATTCACACAATATATCGTTTAAAAGCAACTGTTTGGATCCCTATTAGGTTTTATCTGCATGTAATATAAGTTTTTTGCCAAAATCAAAATGTATTTCCGCCAATCTCGACAACGCGAGTTATACAGTATCGTAAACCATATCAATTGAATATTTTTCTGAGCGAAGAAAATCGAGAAAAAACCGTCTCGTCGATCTAATCGGCGAGCTGTAATATAATATGTTGTTTCGACCACATCTCGGATTCGTGAAAAACCATTAAAACACACATTAACGTTTATTTATTACGACGAAAACGAACCGACGGTGAATAACGAATAATATTAAGAATAACAGATCTCCACGATGCCTTTCGACGTGAAAACCGTCTATGACATTTGATTGCCGTCTCACGTGTGACACCTTACGCTTTGATCCGTGCGCAACGTCCGTCAAAGTGATCAACGACTTTGCGTTTTTACATAGACGCGTTTCATTCCACAGAGATTAACGTTCCCACGTTACGAGAAACGTTCGAGTCGGACTTAAAAAGGTCAGTGTTGCGGTGAATTTTATTTCCGCAAGCATGCCCCGCTAACTATCCCGTCGCGTCCAATCAACTCTAAATTATTCTAAAACGCTCGACAGGTTTCGACCGACATTATTGTATTTCGACGTCGCACGCGCTTACCGTTTAGCGTTCGTGTTCGCAACGATTGTGATTTACACGTTTCGGACACTACGCATCATCACATCGACGGCGGAGGTTTCCCGTGCGCCGGTCGATCAATATTCCGTTTGGGCGCGAGCAACGTGGACGACGGGCGAACGACGGCAGTACGCGGTCGTAAGAACATGTGCAGTGCACGGACAATGTTTCGCGACGGCACAATACGTGTAGCGGTTGGCCGCAGTAATAATGCAATATCGTAACCGTCACACGTCTGCCGCGGTGCAGCAGCGGGGGCGGGTGAAGAAACGTCAACCCGCGCCCGGACTCCCGCACCTATCCCACGTCACGGCCGACGTATCCGCGTGCGTTCGGATTTATTTGGTTTTTTTTTTTTTCTTATGATTATTATATTCTTTTCGTTTCCTTAGTCCCGTGGCGGCGATGACCCACTGACACGGCCGTGCGCGCGCGTACGGAGTAGGTGAGACGAGCGCGCGCGATGCGGTACGGCACAAACAGGCGGACGCGCGGAGTACGAACGCCGGACAATGGGGACTGTGTCCGCGCAGTATGTCGGCCGGACGGCGGTTAGTATCGAATTTTATCGGCCCAGGAATCCGGAACCGATTCGAACGGTCGCAAGGTCGGGCGTGAGAGATTGTTCGTAGACCAGCAACACTACTGTTCAATCACCGCGCATCGTTCGGATTTCGACGGATTCGTTTACGTTATCGTTTTTTATTTTCATTTTTCCCCATATTGCGAAAAGCTCGTTTTATATTATTAGTATTACGGTCGAAAGAGAAAATAACCTCGTCGACGTTGTCCAGAAAAGAACACGACCGTTATGCGAGGGTAAATGGCCGTCTTGTATCGTTCCTTCGAACAGTCCGTATTATCGGATGCGGACACAAACCCGTCGGACGGACGTGTAAATCGTCTCCACCGCGGGACGCACCGAAGGCGACAAGTTTTCTCTTCCTCCTCGTTCTTTATTGTATTATATACGTGTTTCCTTTTTCTTTCTTACCGCCGATTTCCAGAGGAATGGGGGCGTTTCGCGTGTTTAGATTTTCTCGAATATTGTAATTACACCATTACAGATCGCCGTGTTATAAACCTGTGTGTCGTGTCGTCCATGATGTTGTTCCGCTGTGTATAAATGCTATACGCAGTGGCGTATTTTCAATTGTTTCTGGGGGGGTCAACAGTTTATACATAATTAATATAAACTATATATTATATTGTAATAGTTACGTCCTTATGCAGTTTTTGGAGGAAGTTGAACTAAATATTTAATGTAATAATCGTATAGTCTTATGTAATATTATATATATGTACCTATATATTGTATTTAGCATTATATATTATAAAGTATTGTTATAAAATAAATTCCAGTTGTCTCAATTTTTTGGCCAATTCCTCTATCACTTCATCAGCAGTAATTTCAACTTCCCTATGAATGTTTAACATACCCAATTCTGCAAATATGAAAGAATTCTTGTTAATTTTTTATTTTTTGGAGAGGTTCTGGAGAGGGTCCAGTACCCCTGGCCCCCCCCCCCCCGTAAATACGCCACTGGCTATACGTGTTCACCAGCAGTTCAACGTTTGAAATCATAACAATACGTTTTACTTTCTCGTGACCAAAAGCACATTTATTGTCACCCCTTAATACAGAGACACTTTCGTAATAGGATTCTCAGTATACGGTATCACGTTAATTTCGGTCATGTTCCTAATTTCATGTTGACTAATTCGTTTTTTATCATATTCAAAACGATAAACCGTCGGGCCCGCATAATGTGCCGGCAGAGTTGAAATTTTCCGATTTCTATCGCTCTAGTAATCAATTTGGGTTAAACAATATCAAACCCGCAAACAGTATACGCAATACATGATTTCCTTATATCTCTAAACGAGGAACTTGTAAAGTATAAAAAATAAAACCCTGAAATCGACTGTCTGTCGTTTTGATAACATGTCAAATACGGTTTTATTTTTGTTTGTTACACATATACGATAACAAACGCGGCCGAGCAGTCCTGTCCAATGAAGGGTCTACAGAGCCGATTCGTAACGGTTTTCCGACAGACCGGTTACTCGAAGACAACCAATTTTTTGCCACGAACTCGCCCGGTCAACTGCGCTTTTATCGTCCGACCAATGCACAGTACTGCGCATACAGTGATCGCATAGTTTTTGCAAAGACACGACTCTGTATATCACGTTCGAGTGTGTGTGTCCGAGTGCGTGCAGAGGAGAAGAATAATTAAGAATAAGAAATGTGTAAAAAAAAAAAAAAAAATAGCACACCGGCCGGGTTTGTATACAGTTATAGGTTGTTCGAATCGTGATGTAGCTGTATCCGATAAGGGGACGCACATATTATACGCTCGTACGCATTTACAAGGCTCAGCGCCGGGCCCAGCGAGCGGGATACACGGGGATTTTTTAGAGGCCCCATATGCAGGTACTAGATTGTCTTAATGATGTCAAATAATACGCGTATTATATTGTGCGGGGGAAGTTATTTAAGATAAGACAATCTTAAAATGTATTGATAATCCGTGTTCTGAGATGAATGTGTAATCTCTTAAACGAATCCTCGATGAATTATGTCGGTCAATTAATTTTATTTTAAGGGAAATCATACCGGTCGCACCCTGGTCTCCCGAGATTTAAATCCGGTGCTGATGATGTTTTAACGCGAACGGGCGGGAGTCCTGAATGCGTTGAAGGGGCCATGCGTAAGGCCGAGGCTGTGACATTGAAAAGGACGTGGAAAAATATCGGATTACGTCAGCCACGGTGATTAACGCGAAACATTATTAATGACCAATAATTATGACGCGATTTATGCACACGGGTATAATAATTATTTATTTATATTTTTTTTTTTTTTTGAAGATGTGCGCAGCAGTTTTCGACTGACGGATCTTTGCAGTGTGTGGCCGTACGTGAAAAGTCGTGACTGCGCGTGCCAAATGAACAAGGCTGATCGTGTCTGGACGTATCCGCGCCGCTTCCTCGTTACACACGGGACCTGACAGTACATGTAATCCGGTTGAACGGACGTCAGGGAGATAAAGAAACGTACCGATCGAGAAATAACAGTTAAATGAGTCAGCCGATTATTATTATCATTATTATTACTCTGTGTACAACAATAATGGTCATCCGGTCGTGGTCGTCCGTTGAACGGGTAGAGTGTACTATGTGTGTCGTGTGTACCCCATACGTATATAGTACCTATACATCAGCAGAATCAACGCAACACCACCCTGTATTATAACTCGCACACGTTTATCTGATGTACAACGATCGCACGCACGTTTCTCGAGTCTAGTCCAAAAAAAACGCGATCGGCAAACAAAACCGACCGTACGACGACGACGACTACGATAATAATAACAATAATAGCTTACCTATGCACTGCATGTGTGTACGTATATACTGTACTATACTATACGCCATATACATGATATCGGTTTTGGAAAAAAAAAAAAAAACTGCATCACGACGAGATCGTAAAAATAGAAACGCGCGTACATGCGCACATATCACGTGAACGCGTCTTACGTGTGTATATATTGTCATCGTAAAATCATAGCTTGTTTTATGGACAACGAACCCGACGTGGAGCTGTGATCATGTAATATATATATATATATAAATCGTTATCGTATCTTCCCCTGGTCGGGCAAGAGCAAACATACGCTCTTTCAAACGTGCCGAAAGCACGTCCATGATGGGTATATGTGCATGTAATATGCATTTTTCCCTGCCGTGTTTGCCCTCGCCCTCGAATGGAACGCGGCGACGGGCGATCATTGTTTACCGACACTTGCCACATCGTCATCAGCTGCTGTGTCTCGCGCGTTCTCCTTCGCGGACTCGAGTCCGTCCGGTTCCGAACGAAAACGAATCGGTTCAACGAGTGATTGTCGGGTAAAAAACGATCGGAATCGGACCAACGGAAATTTTTTTTATGTAAAATATGTTATACACGATCGTATAATACGTACGCGCAATATTATATTATTCACACCGAGATGAAGGATTTTTCGGCGGAGGCGCCATCTTCATTCGCAGTTTTATTGAAATGGCAAGGAAAAGGAAAAAAGAACTATGTATTGTGTGTACCGTGTAAATTCGAATTATTATCGTTGAATGCAAAACGAGAATCACGTCTTCGCTTGCGCGTGTGTGTGTGTGTGAAGCTGGATATTTGCTAAATTATTTGAGCCGGACCGGGTTTTTATCTCTTTTTCTTTTTTTTTGTACAGCGACGCGTTGTTTGCATTGTAATGTACCGATTCATACATGATGACCGGCAGAAGGCTTACGAAAAATACAATTTTTTTTATTTCACAATAATACTATCGTACACATTATAATAAATATTTATATGTGTGTGTGTGCATATAGGTACTGTTACGGCGAGTGGATTTTGAAAAGCTGACAGGTCGACTATCAAACCGATTGTTGTGCGCGCGCTTACTTCTCACGCGCGTGTAACTGCTCCGCGCCGGTCATTTAAAAAGTCGAGTGTCAACAGTTCCCGTTGGAACGCGCACAACAACTACAGGGACTTGGGAATCCAAAGACCCTTTTCGGTCATTAGCAGTGTATCAAACAACAAAATGTATAATAGTCCCCGGCGGACGAATCAATTTCAGCCCGTTCTTCTAAAACGTGGTAGGGGTAACCTTTAACCGATAAAGGTTACGGATGGGGGACCGCTTGCGAATTATCTGCAGAGTGCAAAGGGTGATCATCATTAATCATTGTGTCGGGGGAATAACAACAGCGCGGTGTACGACGAATGTTTATGAGGGTGTAATACTGTCGAATTATAGTCCGAAACGGAAACGTACAATGGGCATCCATAAAGATCGAACAGTAATAATATCGTGTTATTTGTGCTCATTGATCAACGTGCTACTTGTTGTGGGTCGTGGTAATAATCATCAACGGAAGATAATTTAAAATCGCAACATTTACAAGAAAAACGATTTATGCTTAGGTATATTTTTTCGATGATGGATATCGTACGTCGTACATATTTGTAGAATATGGTACATAATTGGTACCATGTGATAGCAGTATTTGTGTTCGCAATAAAAAAATTAATGAAAATTGGAAAACAATTATTAAACGAAATATGTGATATCTTTCCGAACTAGGTTCTGTTAAAACTTTTTTTCAGTGTACCCGAGAAAAAAAACCTTGTTCATCGCGAAATTTTGCTCACCGTAGAAAATACCGCTGTTATTGATTAAATTTAAAAGTCGGAGAAAACGTTGCGCTGCAGGTATACACAATAGTCGAACACACGAGATGGTTCATGGTATTGCACTATCATATCCTTAGGATGTTTTTAAATTTCTTTCACTGTATCCGTTAATTAAAAGGTTAGCAATTTATGAGATTTTATTATTAATCTTTCCGATATGATTGTGCCGTGAGATAATCATCCGCTATGAAAAGTAACACGACCTGTAATTATTATTGTTATCGTTAGAAACCAGTCTTTTGGACATGTCACTTTATTATACCTTATTGTTCACCGTTGAATAAAATTATGATTAGCATTATACTACATTATGGTATTATTTTGTTAGCTCGTTATAGGGAACTCGGCAACCGATTCGGTTAGTCTGCTTACTACGGTACAACACACTTTAGGGATCCGCAAAAATTGTAAACCTAACCTCGGTAAGTCCTTTAGATTATTGAAACGGTTGCGTGAATTTGCTACTTTTGAATATATTTCGTATCGGACCGATTGCCGCAACGTAGGTGACGGTGACCCATTGCTGTTGTATCGGACGGACGGTCATCGGTCTCATTAACCGAATTTAGATCGATCCCGACCACGCGTCACCCGATACTTTTAGGCTATACCGGAGCGTATAACGTAAGAGACAATATTAATTGATTACATTGGTACGATAAACATGTTTGTGGTGCAAGTGGAAACGTGGAATGTCGACCGAATATAACGGAAGATTATTAAGTGCTTTGGAAAAGAAGAGAACTGGTTTCGAGCGCAGGATACTTAACAAACACGTCTCACCTTGGCCGCTATATTTATACAATATTATTTACTATTTCTCTACTACACGCTCGCACTTCTTGCACATTTGACCAAAGGTGTTGACGCCGTTCGTGTTCAACCTTAGGCTGTTGACTTTATTACGTATATTCCACAGCGCTGGCATAATATGTTGTTGCGTTCACAAATTGCCGCGTGAATAATACACTTAAAATGCGAAGTGATTAAATATTATCGTTTTTATACGTATATACGTTCGGTTGACTTCAGGTGCACCTCCGTATATTGTTACATTGTGAATTTCCGTATCGGTCGAAACAGTTTCGCGAAACATTTATTGAACTTCAACGGTCGTGTAAACGTTTGCTAGAGACTTGACGTATTTGAAAGTTTAACAATCACTCGAACATTGAAAGCCACAGCCCTTAATATTTTAATGAACCTTTAAATTGATCAAATTTACGTGTGGACCATCGCGTTAACGATGTATTTTTTTTGTTGATTTTTTACGAGGCATTCGTCATCGATGTCAAGGTACATGGAAATAATTACTGGGGTGATACAATCGTTTGGAGAAACGTATATTTATTTTAAACTACTATAATTATTAAGTTCATCGATAAGAAAAATAATACATACAGAAAAAATGAAAAATCATGGTACCGCGGTACGTGCTTTGTTTATAAGATGGTATCTTATTTAAAAATTCGGAATAATATGCGAATATAGGTTACGTGGGCTACAACTGATTGATCATTAGTTTTACGAATCAAATACATTTGAATAATGATTTAAAAAGTAAAAGTAGATAATAATTATATATTTTTATTGTTTATTGACATAATTATTTTTATTTATCCACAATTATAAAATACATGCATTTTTCCAAAAAACCTTGTATAATTATTATTCATTGTATTAACGTGTTTTTAATGATAATTAATTTAAAATAACAATATTAAACATAAATATATATATATACATAATTGTTGCCTGATTAGGACAATTTTAGCGTAAGATTTCATGTGATTACAACATTTAAAATGAACCTACATATTTAAAATGTATTCACTGACCTATAATCGTATGTAAGACAATTATGATATATTATAAATCTACTATTTTAATAGTAATTCAAATTATTTTAGAAAATAAATATTAATGGCGCTGTTTAACTATTAACCAGTATATTATATGAGTTATTAGTATCAGTTACGGGAAATATTTTTGATTTCTATGATATTGTAGTACATTTAATAACTGTAAATAACCTGTCCATAGATTTATTAGTAAAATAAAATTATGGTCTTGTGTTTTAAAGTCACTATACATATAATTTTGTTAATCGACAAAATATATTCTCATTAAACCAAGTAACACAATAAGAATATTTCTATAATATCGTAGTTATATTTTTATTGTATCATTTGATTTAGTGAGAACATTTGTCATCGGTAAACAAAATGATATATTTTTCAACTTTTAAACACAAGCCCACAATATAATTTTACTGATAAATCTACGAATAGGTTATCTGCAAATTTTTAATTTACTAAATTAATCAATTGGTTTTAAAGTTGCAGATTTATATTTACATTCAACGTATACATTTTTTTTCACAAAATGATAAAAAAAATATTTATATTTAAATAACAGCAATTAACAATAATTGTCATTTGTAAAATTGAAAAATTCAAGTTTGTACCAAGTACTTATATTTTACAACATTAATGCAATGTAGTCAGACGAACAGTAAACACATTTTCAGTGGCTTATTTTATTATATTTGTCTTTCGACCATACATTTGTAAAATTACAGATTTGAAACAACGAATTTTCTGGGCGAAATTCCCTCTGGAATTTTGTATAATATATTAGTATTTCAAGATGTAACTCGTGATTTTTCTTTGAATATAAACTTATATTTATTAAGATTGTTTTTTAGAATTAAATCCGCCAAACGTTATATTGTTCAAAATTCTAACGATATGTTAAACACATAATATTTACGTCTATATTATATATGTGATTCGTCATGCATATTATAAAATTAATTTTAAATTAAAATTGTAACGTTTCAAATTTACCGACATTCTTTTTAAAGGCGATCAGTTATATAAATGAGTTAAACACTCTAAAGGTTCACTATATAAATTGTTAATTAAATTATAATATTAAAAAAAAAAAATATCAAATATATGATCAAATAGGTACAATAAATTCAACATAGTGTTGCGCTGTAAAAGTGTTAACGCTTGGTAATTTAATCTCGGGCTTTAACTAATTTGTTATGGTCTCAAGACAACAATATGTTCAATGAAATACTATTGTCGTCATTAAAACCAATTAGATTAAAACCTATTAAAAATGGTTGCAAATCTACATTCCACGGAAATATTATGCGATTAAGTTTTTTTCAATTAATCGATAACGTTAAAAGTATACGAAATTTATTTAAAGATATTGCGTAACATTATATCCAAAGAAAAATAAATATTATGAAAAAGGTCTTAAACAATTTTCTTTTTTCGGAATTTTCAAAGAGGACACGAAATAATGTAAAAGTGTTGTCGTTAAAAACCTCCAAACCGTGTCATATATAACACATTGGAATGATATTGAATTTTATAACACGCTTTCGGAAGTATAAAATTTTAATTACTTTTCGCCGAGTTGCATACGAATGAGTTGGAATGGAATCGGGCGGTTTACATTTGAAATACGTGAACGTTAAGCGTACGAAAAACGTACTCGTCTGTGCCGACGGTCCAACAGCGCGAAACAGGTGTGTTCGGGGAGAAAAGGGCGAAATAAAAGACAAAACAGGTTAGTCCCTAAGTCACCCGGAACAAGATCGGAAAAACAACTCATCCCGTCAAACGGAGGGTGGAAAAAAAAACGGAAAACGGAATAAAAAAAAAATAAATAAATAAATAAAAATAAAAATAAATAAATAAATGAATAAAAAATAATATTAAGCATAAAAGTAGAAAAATCCTTTTACTGACCTTGCGTAAGACTCGAGACGGACGTTCCGATGTGGTCGGCCGCGGTGCGCGTGGGGCTTCGCGAGGAAGATTAAGACGTCGGCCTCTGCGGTCGTCAACGCGGCATCCCAGACGAAAGTGAACCGAATGAGTAGCGGCGGCGGCGACGTGAGTCGCGATTTATATCGATATGTTATTTTACGTACCGTACGCTCTGCCGGGCGGTGTGTTTGCGGGCAAACGAGAGATCGTCGTGAGACGAAAAAAAAAAAAAAATCGAAAAGATTCCGAAAAAATTATACTGTTTTTACCGTGTGATGACGACGCGCGCGCGCGACGCAACAATATACTAATATTTTCCGCTACGCGTATGTACGTTACGTTACACGTACCGGCGCGCGCGTGTGTGTGGTGTTCGCGAAGTGATCGGCCCAACAGCAAGCGGCGGCGTTACGGGACAACGAACCGTCGACCACTGATGATGACGATGGGCACCGCCGCCGGAGCTGCGCGTTCTTCGCGCGCCGCCGCGGCCGCTCTTCACACTTCCCCTACCCCCGACCGGACGGATGGACGCGCGCGCACGCACCACCTCGGCCGTGTTGCCCGCGCGCCCGGTGTAGGGGGGGGGGCAAACGTCGCGAACGCACTTTCCGCAGCCGCAGCCGTCGCCGGTGTTCCCCGTCAAGTTCAAGATCGGCCGCGGCGGGCGGGCGGAGTCCGGGGCACGGGCCGACGACGTGGCGGCGGCGGCGGCGTGTCGTCCCCGGGGGCCGCCGTCGGTGAACGGGAGCGGAACCAACGGCGCGTCGCCGCCGGACGGGGCTTGCGCGATGCGAACCGTTTTTTCTTTTTCACTCCCTCCCCCGCGCGCCCGTCTGCCGCGGCCGGTGGCCACGCAACGTCCACCGCGTCTACCTGCTACCGTATTGTCGTACATACGTGACGTTACGCGAGTGCGCGACGTGATGTCGTATACGCGTGTGCACGCGCCGCCGCCGCCTCCGGAGATCTGCTGCACCGCGGGGGCGCGTATTGATTCCCGTGCACGGGGTGCATTTCCTCCTTGTGCGCGCCTCCACGCGCCCGATAGTAATAACCACAATTTACCGTGTTTAATAGTTTTTCATTTTCACGGTACTACCTACTCGTAAATGCAAAAACCAACGATCGTACCAATAGATACGTTCTGATCGCTTTGATCCGGTGCGATAGAACAAACAAATAAACACTTTTGTGCGTACGTTTTACTATTACTTGCGAATACCGATAAAAACATATTGGTCTCTAGGAACTGTAAACAAACCGGGGTATGTATAATACGAAAAAAACATGGAATCGTGTTATTCAATCAGTTGGATTAATTATTTTTTAGGCGTTGGATTCGACGAAATTAACTGACGATAATACGCAAATTAACCGATTCATGATTTGAGCATTTTTCGTCAATACTATAACTGTAATAATATTATAAAAACACACGCGTGCTTTTTGCAGTCATTATGTGATACAGTTAATAATCGAGACAGTATTTTATCTGCAAAAATAATCAATAGTTAAGATTACGCATTTATCGATAACTACGATTGAATAAACGTTTGAATGACAGCACCCGTTGCGATGGCGATGCGTGTACTAAAAAACAATTTTTATTGTAAATCCGATCCAAAAATTAAGTAAAATATTAATTAGTTAAATGAAACAGCCAAGTTACCTGGGTGATGTTCACCGACGATATCTATGAATCGGTTAAATATTTATTATATATTAATATATAAAGTTAATAGTATTAAGGTGATCGAATAAGGGTGGTTTATAGTTGAGTTAAAAGGTTAGAAATAAATAATTATATTTTCAACTTAACCTTAACCTTCACCTAACCTTTTGTGACTATTACCATAAATTTGATAATATTATGAAATCAATGAAACCATTAGACATTATTAATGTGTATACAACTTAATATATATCATACACGGATAATATATGTTAATACTTTTGTTCAGCATCTGTTTCATATTATGAAACATCAACGTGTATAAACATTTCTTGTCAAACGGTGTGTAAAGTAAACCCTTTTCGTATTTACACAGTCTCAAATAAATTAACGCGCCGTAACCGATTTGCGTCCATATAAAGCGATCTTCTTTGTATTGTGGGAAATTCTTTATTTATTTTTTTATTATAATTTCCTATTATCATTATTTTTTTTTTTTTTTTACTGTATACCTACCATAAACATATTTTACACTAGCTTATCATATGTAGTATAATATCCGCGGTTTCATGATTGTTACAACGTACAAGAATAATAAGTGATTTCTTTTTTATCCATTTAACGTGTAATTGTTCATATTACTGAGATTCTATCATCGTAAAATAACGTGTAATACTTGTTAACGTACATTTCGGTCGTCTCATCTTGTACTTATTATCCTTATTATATAATGTTATTATTAATAATTTAGTGAAGATTTAAAATGTATTTTTACTCAGATTTTGGAAATACAGTCAACAATCCAAACATTAATTATTTGCAAAAACTGAAATCATAAATTCATCTGTTTCGTGTTAGCTTATAAACGTATAACTGCAGTCTATTGTCATTCATTTGTTCGTGTAAATTTGTTTTTGTGGTTGACACGCGACAACCGCAGTCGTTCTCACTAAACAGCATTTTCTTGAACTATAAAAATCTATACACTCAGTGGAATACGTGTCTTTGTCGGACGCAACGAAATAAAATATAATGTCTTGGAAAATTTAATTATCGTGTTTTTACCACGCGTAGTTGAATTTTATTTATTGTTGACGTTCTGTACTGTCTCTGGTAACAAATCAATACAAACCAGTCGTGTTAAATTACTTTTACATTACTTGCAGAAATTAAACTTGTGTACACGCTTTAACGGTTTTCTAACTAGATTAATGGATTTGTGTAATCAAACGTTAACATTTTAGAATACAAGCGAAACCAAATATATATATTATGATTACTATTTTGATTGTATTGTTACGTATTTTTATTTTCAAGCTCGTGCACTTATACGTCGGTCAACATCTATCGTAATTTTCTCATGAGATTTTCAGTTACAGACCCAGCTATCATCTTTATGTCCGTACAACACGATGACGGAATAAACGTTGGTCCACGATGAACGACTTCATGGACATCACGGTACATCGGGTAACAATACAATTTGAACCATAGTTTATTTAACCCCTTTTTAGGTATGACCAGTATTCCCCCTTTGGCGAATTATTTTACAATTGCTTATTAATTGTCCTATTAAATTTTTTAAAAAAATATCTTCAAATAAAAATTTTAATGAAATATTATATTTTGGATTTTACACGTGACACCTTAATTTACGTTTAAGAGCTCTAATAATTATAGACTTTAGTGAACCGTGTCGTAAAAATGTTTGTCACCACGTAGTTGTTGTAACGTTGAACCCTAGATGTCTGTTCGCCTTGATCGTTATATTTTAATACTGCAAAAACGGTCAACCGCGGTATTACGACGGTTTCGTGTGATTTTCGTTTAAATGTTCACCGTGTCAGCGGTAGAGTTGAGCCGGCCGTAGTGTCGTCTATGCGTAGAAAGGCATACAAATTTACCTATTCATATCGTTTGACGATTACGTGTAGTGTTGAAGTACTCGGTGAACGACGATACAGTATAAAGCAGAGGAACACAATAATTTCATAAAATTCGTTTCTTCTGTCCATATCTGTGCGTTCCCGTGCGCCGTCTACAGGATCAATAGTTCGGAATCAATAGTCGAGACGTTGAAAATACTTTCCGCGTAATATCACGGTGGTGTTCCGCGCATACCGCGTTTCTTGCCAGTCAGGAAATCATCGGAAACGTCCTGGAGACATTTCGCCGCGTGCATATTATAAATACGCGTACTTATCTGGGATTCACGTTCGTGCACGAGATCAAAGACTTCGCTAAGAGAAAAAGAGAGAAAACAATTTTAAATAGTCCATGCTGCTGTTGTTATTATTACTCAAATGCATATTGTAAATCGTTTTTTCCGTCGTAGCGCGCGCGTTTCGACGAATCAACCGCAAATCGGACAAACCGACTTTGCGCGCGACGTCTCGTAAATTACTATATTTTATTCCTCATCGCTTCTTCGTCCATTACGGCCGCATTTAATATCACGATGACTTTGCCACGTCACTCGTTTTGTTTTTCTCCCGACGGAATTACTCGTGTTTTTTTTTTTTTTTTTTAATCGCAATCAATTAATCCGATCTCTGTACGCGTATTATTTACGCGAGGTTCGCGTTGCAATGTTAATTGATGTGCGATTAACAACGCGTTAGTGACACGAATTCTAGTACGTAAACACACGGTGCACACCGATATTAATATAATAATTGTTACGATACGACTCCACGTGTAATAATACATTACCAGCGACGAGCACTGCGTAGGCGGATTTGTCGATTTTTTTTTTTTTTCAAGCGAAAAGATCTTGCACAGTAACGGTAAGGTGTGCGATGACGTTTTATCCCGTGTGCCGTCCGTGGCCTTAGGCTAACAATTTTTCGTACTGCACGTTATCGTTTAGAGATAAACGTTTCGTTTGAAATCGTTTTCACACTGCGCTCCGATACACAGCGAGTGTGTGAACTGTACACTGCTTATACACTGCGCCACCGTGGCCGGCGAAACGTGGCCGTTTCGCCTTCGGAACAATCCAATCCAATGATATTTTTAAATCTTAAGTTACTATCGGCAAAATTCCTTAAAAACTGAAATCGTAATCTTCGCGTTACGGAGGATGATTATTTCGGCGTAGTATTACTATGGGTTAATAATGTGTTCAATGATTCTCGAGTCTATATGTGTATATAAGTCGCCGCTGAATAAATGTCTGCAGCCCGTGACGTGCTCTGTAGATACAGACGGGCCTATGCATGTTTTGGAAATCGATTTGAACATGTGTCGTAGAAATTATGTGCAGTTTTTTCACCGACAATTCGTACAGACCTATTCTGCGGTACACGTTTATGGAATAGTAGCTGATTTTGTGACTCTGACGAGATAACGACAGGGCTGGGCTGTATTATAGATACTAGTATTTAAGATGCTTATCTGAGATACAATTGTATTTTGTATCTTGTTACATTATTTTAATGTATCTGGTATCGTGGATTTAAATACTTTTTTAACTTGTATTTAGTATCTTTTTATGATTAAAGATACTAGATACAATCTATTGTTATGTAATAAAAATTACTAATAATTTAGCTTAAAGTTTTTCACGTCGAAAGCATTTACTTAATAAGTGAACAATATATACAATATTTGCTCACAATAAAGAGGTTAGTTATATGTAAGATTATATGTAATATATTGCATATAATCTTTATTATGAGCAAATTTTGTAATCAGTAAGTTACATAAATGTTTTCAGTACAGAATGTTTTCTTAATTTTATCGCGCTAAACATTTATTTTAGACTGTGTGTTTGTGCGATGATCGGTTCATATTTTCTATCTACACGATATTTGAGTAGTATCGTCTGATTTTAAGTATTTATTACAAAAAACATGGATAATTTTGTAATTGTTAATATTCCAAAATCCTTAGATGAAACATTCTATACAGTATTAAATTTTGATGAAATAATAAATGTGAATTGAAAATTGAAATTATTTAATATTAATAATTATTAATATTTATTATTAATTATATATATATATATAATTATTTATTATTATTAATTGAAATTAGTTTCTTTAAAAGGTAACCAGAAATTAATTTTAAAACATGGATATAAACTTTTAAGACTTTTACTACAATACTACACATCATTCTTTTTTAAACATTTAATAGTTAATAAATAAACATTGTAATTTATAAACATATTTATATTCTTTTTTATTGTACCTAATGTAAATTAACAAACAAGTAAATAAATAAATATTAATAAATGTATAAATTATATTGTATCTTATATGTATCTCAACTACCTGTATCTTGTATCTAGTATCTTGTATCTTATATTTAGATACGAACTATAAATGTATCTTGTATCTTGTATTTAGATAATTTTTTTTAGGTATCTTGCCCAGCCCTGGGTAACGATGACGATCTAATCACACGATTTCGAATTTAATGGCATACTGCGCGCATTGGGTCCTTTTTACAGCACAAAATGCGCCGTGGTACGGGAAGGCCTAACTCACCCCCTCCCCCGATCCATGTACGCGTACGCGTTTCGATCCGTCGGGAGAGACGCGCATACATGCCGTATACACTTATTTCCGTCTATTGTGATTTTAACAATGTATGTTCTCTTCAAAACCAATCGGCGTTCACCTATATATGTGCTCGCGCTTTTGACGACAGGATTTACTTCGTTCAAGTGTACCGCCTGTACAGAATAAGGGTGAGCGTGTTACATTATAGTGTGTTTTCCTATACGCGTATCGTGTGTGTTTACGGAGTCGTTCCGACGCAGCGGATTCCGACGAAACTTTATAAAAACAAAATCGATCGAATTGGCAAACACAACCCCTCACGTGTCCCGGGGGCCGACGATTCGTCCGTAGAAAAATATTACTCTAGGAAGCTGTGTGAAACATATCCCCTATACACAGTACACACACACACACACACATTCATATACAAAAACGTAAACGCGCGCACTCACTCACTCGCTCTCTCGTGCGCGACTGCAATGCAGCAAAAGGGAGATCTTGTGATGATTGTGTAGGCCGTACACGAATAAAACGTTCTAAAACCAGTGGAAATACGAAATACAATTGTTTTCATATCGCTGAGGAATGTAAATTGTATAAAACGTCGCTTTGTGAATTGTACATTTAAGTTTTGATATCTGTTCGTAGTGTATGCGCACCTTGTAATGGCTACGTAAATATTAAATTATTTAAAGATTTGATATTTTGTAAGAAGAGTATTTCATATTTGCAATAATGACAGTTATAATAATAATAATAATTTTGTAAGTTTTTGGAATACTTATAATAAATATCATAAATACTTCAAAACACTATCATATGGTACTAATACTTAAATCAATAAAGTACTTAAACATAAGTACTTATGAATATTTATTTTGAATACTTTAAAACATGGTTTTTATCGAAACCATTATTTTATTTACATTTATACGTAAAAATCTTTGGGTTTTTTCTTTTAATTTTAATAGAATTGGTGAAAACCATTAGTCTCGAAATTTACATAAAATATACTTATAATACATTTTAAAATCTACAGCATGTTTGAATAAAACATTAATATACAATACATAAAATGTAACAAAATGTACAGATATGTAATAAAAATAATAAAATATAATAAAAATAAAAAATTAAAAATTATAATAAATAATAGGATATTAGCGTTCAGCAAATATTATGGTTAAAGAGTGTTGTATTATAGAATGTCTTAAAAACCGACAGAGAAAAAGCTTTTCTATAAATGTAAATTATCATAAAGAAATTATTAATATCCGGATATTTGAATAATTATATTAGAAATTTCTTTGTTTAGTAAACTAACATATGCATGTAAAATGGACTATCTAAAAATGGATTTAAGATATTTATTTTTATTACATATAGCAATGGTTTCCAGCCTTTTTTTTATTTCATGTGAATTTTCAAAAATATCACGCTTCCATTCCTCAAAAAAGATTTTTTTTTTTTGTTTAAATGATACACAAAATAAGTATATATTATACAAATAATCATAATGACATATATTTTTCATCATTTTAAAAACAAAATTTAATCTATAAAATATAAATCAACTAAATAAAATTATTTTTTACGTTTTTGAATTTAAAGCTTGAGCATTTATCACAACGTGTTTAATATTTATAATAATGTTATTAATCATTTGACAGTAGGCTTGACGAATACGAAAAAAAAAATATAAAAATATTATACATATATGCCTAACAATCACAGCGTTTTAACAAAAGGGTGTATACCGCATTCAGCGCCCTACATACAACGTATCGCCCTTCATTGTTCTTATACTTAAACGTCGCTCGAGGATTATACACCGAAGCAATGTAATGGTGACGCGTATTCATGATGAATTGGTGCACGTTTAAATTTGACAAGTTAATTGGATTTCGTTTTACATCCGTGTGATGTGCTAGATGCTGGTTATGTATATACTATACTGTGCGTACTATGCTAATATCCAAATCGGCTTAAACATTCAGAACAAAACTGTCTTTGTTGGTTTTCAATAGAACTGTTTGTAAGATATATGCCTATATATCGATATAGGTAAATAATACGCGTCGTTAGTATACAATCAGTTAAGTCTACAATTATGGAAAGTAAAGGTAATCTGAAATATTGGACACTATAATTCTAAAAATAGATTAACGAATTTTCGAAGTTTGTACTTGCAAAAATAATGGCACAGATTTAAAAAAAAATTGCAATATTTAGATGGGCTAACTTCACAATGGCACACGTAGTTGATCAACTATAAGACGAAAAATAGTTCCAAGTCAAAGCAAATCAAACTTAACTCGTAATATAATCGGGCTGATTCTCAAACTGTTCGAGAATACAATCGATGAATTTACTTTTTCGTCTGTTATTTCGGAATTTTCAGGGCTGCGGAGTGGACGCGTGAGTTATTATTTGTAGTGAACAGTATTTTTAAATCTTCTCCAGATTGTATACCGTATTTGATATATATATATATATTCAGGTTTAAATCGTATAGCGATTGTTATTTTTGAAGTTTTGTAATTTTATTTTTAATTTATATATAAGACTATTGAAGTGCCGACTATTATTTGGGTGTACCGGTCAGTCACGTGCCGAGTCAGGATTTTTTTTTTAGTATTGCTGCATTAGTGTACACATAATATTGCAGAGGCATCTGGTCATTCAAATCGATTTGAAAACGAACGAAAAAAATCCTTCGATCGTCACTGTAGATGTTCTTCCGTGCGCTTGGATGATTGAATACAACATAATACCTACTGTGCCACGTTATTGGTTTGTGTGCATGGTGTAGGACGGTTGAGGGGAACGGGCAGGAGGAGCATTACGGAAGGAATGGAAAATTACGCAAGACGCGGTGGCAGTCCATTGGTGTACAATATTAAAATTAACTTGCACGTGTATATTGTAATATGTTCCGAAAGATCTCGAGAGAATTCCATTTCAAGACACAATTTTGTAAATGCAATCATTCCGTTACAGCTGCAAGCAGACCGCATCGGCACGAGTCGCTCCGGAAGACGATCATCGTACGTATACACACACACACACACACACACACATACACACTCGTACGCGGAATACGAGATACGTTACTAATAGTACATAAATCACGCGGACGTTCGTATAAGGACTGATGTACGATTTATATATAGAAAATGCGCCACTGGAATCGTTCTGAAACACGAAGATGAATACAATAATGAGTATTGGTGTAATAATGTACGCACACTGTGTGGTACCGCGGTGGCAGACTATTTTATATTTTGTTAAGACGTTCCGCGCGAAATATACATAACAGATTCGTTTTCGTTCTCGAGCTTGAAACACGAACGGCCACGGAACAATACTCGATTAACAAACAAAAATAAAAAACATTATTATTATGATTATTATTATTTTTTTTTTACGTGTACTCGTAAATGATTGCTTTATAAAATTATTATTGTAGGTACACCGTTGTGTGAGATCAAATGTAATACTGTTTTTTTTTTGACGTACGTTAATCATTTTTCTCCATTAATAATTTTATCGGTATACAGCGCAGCGCGCGCGTGTGAAAAATTATGTGTATATAGATGTGACATTTGCAAATGTAAAACAAACATGAAAAAATTTATACACACGTATTATAATGTACCCAACCTAAGTATTTCATTCACAAGACGTTCATTGTTCTTATAACGAAAAAATACATTTATTTCCACTACTTTTTTATTGTATAGATTTTACATATTATAGAACACACCATTTGAATACTTAACTATGCACGATACAACATGTGTCGTTATAATATATGCCCGAGGTTTGTCGTTTGGAGACAAATGTTGGAAATGCAAATGGCAAACATTACATTTATTTTACTCATATTTTCATATGCATGCACACATTCTAAACGTAGGTGTATATTGTAATATACAATATCCGATTGAAGTTTGTCACACTAGTGCACCCCAACAATCGTGAGGGAGTAGTGCACGGATATACATGCCGTCTAAATGTCATTGGTGTCGCAGTTCTTGCGAGATTCGAGCTTCCGTACTATACATGAATGAAAAATTGTGCATTAACGAGTAAAAAAATAATCAGTAAATAAGATATTTAATACGATTATTTTTTTTTATATTACTAAGCAAGTTAATTTTTTCCCGTTATAGCACCTATTATTCAGCCCATTTTATGGAGAATGGTCAACTCTTAGAAATTTAGGTAATCTTCTACATAGACGTAGTGTTACCTCCAACAAATGATAGTGTTAACTTGTACAAAATAACAAAAATATTTTATGTTAACCTAACCTAACCTAACCTAACTACAAAATGCTTTAATTTTTAATGTATAGTATGGTATGGAATATTGTCAAATATCGATAAAAGATGATAATCTCGTCCGTATAGGCAACTTCCGAACTGTCGTTTATTGCCGATATCGTAATTCGTTTGTAACAACCTCATCAACTATATTATTTAGTCTAGTTATAGTTTATTTATTTTTTTTAATTTCATATAAGTATACTTATAGGTACCAATATACCTAGGTAATTTTGTATTTTTTCGATATCTAATGCTGTATGATAATTATACGATTTATATTTTTAACTACGAATTACATTTTTAAGTTACGATCGTTTTTGTTTTTTTTTGAGCTATTAAATTCCAAAACCATGTACTCAAGTAAAAATATTGGAGTAGATTATTAACCAAATTTTTTCAGTTAAAAAAATCGTGTAAGAGATAACAGTATTTTTTATTTGTAAGTGAAAAAGTTTTTCGTGTAACATTTTAATCATTAACATTTTAATTACATTTTTATTATTGCCTATTTGGCCAGTTTTATAGTTTTTTAATTTAATAAACTTTTTTATTTTTGTATTTAACTTGTAAATCTAACAGTTTATAGAAACAAGAAGTAACTTATGGATTTCAAGTTAACATACATTTTCCTAGATTAATTCAACGAGTTATGAAAATAAACCATTCACAACCTAAGCTCAACCTAAGATAAATGTATAGTAATATATTTATTTATTTTTTTCGTGTGCTCGCAGAAAAATACCTAGCGTTTCTCGACGGCCGCAAATATAAATCGCAATGGTAATATAATAAAATAATAAAACGTTAAAGAAAAAAAAAACTAAATAATAATAAATAAATAAATAAAAAGGAAGCCTTTCCTCGCAATAAACCTAACAATGAATTTACTCCCGGAGAGAAAAAAAAAAGCGCGCGTACGTATTTTTTAATAACACTTTTTTGCCGTCCGTGTACTTATCGTCCACACACGCGCTGGTCCGTACCAGACGAAGGGAACAGGTTCTATGGAATGTTTTTAGTCTAATTACCCGTGCGACCCAACGAACGGCTCGAAACAACGCACGACCGTGTTCGCGCAATAAAAACGGAAGAATGCACAAAAGCGCATCCGTCCCGGTGCAGCGGCAGCAGTGCGTGCGTGAGCTGCAACAGTGATCGCGGGAAAATGATCGCAAACGATCGGTCACGATTGCAATGTATCGTTGCATGGATCCGGTCTACACGCGTACAAGTGAGTACGTGTATCGCAGCAGAGTATACGGCGAGCGCATGATTTTTCCGGTCGCTACGACGGTTAATGGACGGGAGACGAAACAAATAAAAAATACTACCGATTTTATTTAATTTAATTTTTGTCCTCGCCGTTAACTTTAGTCCAAACTTTTTACATTGCACGTGGTATGCTATCGAATTCGTATTGGGCGCAAGCGTGTGTTCCTCTTTGTACTCCGACGGCGTGTGGTGTGGTTACGGGCGCGAAGGGGGGCGACTTTTAGGTACATTCGTCTAGTGACGTTTCACCGACGGTCGGTGGACGAGTAGTGGGTTTGCAAGACTCCTTCGCCTCCTCTTGTTTTTTTCCAGGATCACCGCAGTACTCCGTGATCGATCGCTAGATCTATCATTTTTAGCTGATATTATATAATTATACATATGTATGGTTTTTTTTTTTTTAATTTTACGTACCCCCGAAGCGTTTCAACAATCCGACCGCCGCGACCCCGTGTCGGAATCGCATCAAACTCGTCCGATTGACATTTTCATACGCCGTTCGATTCCGTTTCTTTGACGGCGAGCTGAAACCCGTATTACAATGGATCGAGGCGGATACGATGACGTGTACGGAAAATCACGCGGATCATCCGTAAAATACCGATACCGTGAATCGCGTGAAATGCGTGAAAAAAGCTGTCGACGAGAGCGAACGCGCAGTGTGCGTAATTACCGCGGAATGAACATCGCGTGATGTCGGAAGAAACATAAAACGTAGATGATTCGGGAAAAAACGTTGTTCTCCCGTTACGGAGCACATATTGCGAGACTTGTGCTATTGCTGAAATTATTATAACGTACGACTCCTTCGTATTATAACAACGTGCATCTAATCCTGCGTATGGAACGGAAACGATTCCGAGGATTAGAAGTTGATTTTTTTTTTATAGCTTCTCCTGTGCACCACTAATAAAAATTTAAAATTAAATTCTTCCGTCCGTCCGTCGTAGTAGGTACGTAAAGCTTCGTACACGATCGTCCGCGTCATAAACAGTTATGCCCATTACTGCGCATTATGATTACGAGGTACGTTGCGACGGATAGCGGTTGGCTGAGCTTTGAGCTTGGCGTGAACCGTAACGCGAAACATAATATTATACCCGACGTCGGAGGAAAACAAAAAACTGTAATATCCTATTTACTATCATAATTTCATTAACAGACATTCTTTATTGACTACTGTCAATGGGAAACGTACACGTGATTGCCGGGTGCCCAGCCGGAACGTGACATTACGTATAATCATATTTTATAATGAGAAAACCGCAATCCATCAACATAAATAATATATTTATACCCATGTGTGTATATAAATCTATCAATAATCGTATATAACGTACGCCAAGTCGACGTATAATACATTATTACATTTTAACAATGCAAAATACGACTTGACCGTACGGTCGTCCCGATTTATAAAACGAAATCAGATCACGTTCGGTGAATTTAAATATTATATTCGCAGCGAATATTTTATCGATTCGTCCACGATTAAAAATATGCAACAATCATCGATCATAGATAATTAACATATCGGCTACACGCGTGTACCGTTAGAAAATGTGATTTGTTAGTGTTCTAATGAAGTTTTTTTTTTTTTTTTTTTATCGTAAATTATTTATATTATTATACTACGTTTTAACATTATTTGTTTATTCAAATTAACCCAATTTTAATTAGATTTACAACTCTAAAGCTTATTATTTTCAATACACATTAAAGCAGATATTCGTATTTTCAGCAGAGTTTTGAGAAACTGACTTGTTTCATATTCTGTGAATCAATTGTACACATGCGATTTTGAGAATGACACAACGATTCGCAGATTATTTTAATGCATTATTTAATCCTACGTCTTAATACAATTTCAAACCAATTAAAATTACATTTTAATTTTTGTAATATAAGTTTTAAAAATTAAAATTTATAAAAATACCTCACATTCGATTCTAACGTATAAAAAGTACGGTAAATGTATTATTCATTATAATATTAATATATACTCGTGTATATGTTACCAGTATCAATTAAGTGTTGTATGAACATGTCTTTATGAATATTAATATACACTCGTATATATGTTACCAGTATCAATTAAGTGTTGTATGAACACGTTTTTATGAATATTAACGTCACTCAATATCAATAACTTTTCCGATGAAACCTGAATATTAACAGTACACCATATGATAAAAAAAATTCAAATTTACAATATTTATTAAGATCAGGAACTGATTAGCCTGAAAAATCTAAATATACAATAAAAATATTGGATTATTGAAATGGTTTTTTCTGATGTTCACAATTTTGATTTCACAAATATTCAAAACCATCCATTTAAGAACAGTACCTATAAGACTATAATTTTAACTATAACGTTGGGTACAAGAATCCCCGGGTAAGTGATGTTCAACACGCGAGAGAATTTTTCCGATTTAAATCTTAATGCGAGGTTTCACACCGTGGATAGAAATCTACGGCCGAGGGGCAAAAAGTCATATGTACAAGTGTAATATTATTTCATCGTGCGTTTCGCACGAGAAATGCAAATCCGATCTTTGGCCGTGTAATTTCTCGACCACCGGATGATGAAGATATTACCGGCCATTTACCTACTTGGTCAGAAACGTTTCGCAGATATGACCGTTTAGGTGCAGTTAAATACACAGTGCTGGAGTTTGCGTGTTCGAATAAAGCGTGGTGCCAGTTTGTGTGAATCGTGATGCCGGCTATCGGTGATGCGGTATATATTCACCGATAATGTGTAAAAATTCAAATTTGACGATAATGTGAGGGCGTGCAGCCCATGAACACTCTTATTTACATCAAATATTTGCCCTCAGGATAATCCGTTGCAGGCATGAGAAATAACTACCCTTCGGATTTCTGTCATAGTGATTAATGACAGTCGTTGCATTGAAATTTTTTTCTTCTATTTGTTCGAGTATATGAACGCATGTTTGATTACACGGATCAACGTGGTACGAACACTCAATCGCGTTGCTGGAGATGGTGAAGTAGGTTTCAACAGCCGGAAAAATATAGATGTGATATAAATGGAATGATTTGAGACGTTGACCGAACACAAGCCGGCAAGATAGCGAGATTCTGCAAGTTAAGATGGATAGCAAAACGTATAACTCACTCGCTATTTAAACGAATAGCATTTATTTTTTACTAGCATCACACTAACATTGATATAGAGAAAAAATTAGTTGTTCATCGAGGTGAATGGATCCAGCCGTCCAGGATCGCGAGTAAAACGAATGAGTTACCGAACATGCGTAGTTAAGCAAGGTCCACGAACTTAACGATTTATTACCAATATGAAACGAGTGAAACAGATATGGTCCACCGCATTCAATAGTACCGCGTCGTGTTTAACCTTACGTACAACTTGTTATATTTATATTATATTAAAAATTTACCATCGGACATCAGACATCAAAAGTCCGGGAAATTGTTCACCTATCACGTGTTCAAATACGTCTCTATGTATTAGAATCTTGATCAATTTTGATGCTTACCAAAGTTTAACTCTCGAACCGTATTGCAATAACGGTGCATTGCGCGTTGACCGTCTGTTGTTTTCCCTGTGTGCTTACCTGCTGCGTACATCGATACAAATAGCATTAGTAGTGCGATACACTTGTGCGATGATAATATTTCACGTGAAACTCTTTTTACACAACCCCCCAGTTGTGTATATAGAAAATATTTTCGGGAAAGGCTACTATGGACAGAGTTAAATTACCAATATTATCTAAAAATTACTAACAAGATACAGTAGGTACTTATCTAAATTTAATTTAAAGAATGTTTCAAAACGATTTGACGTTGGACGCAGATTCTAAATAAGCATAAAGCACCATTAAAATAGTTTTTAAGTTTTTTAAAACATTTTTTTGGGGGGGGAGCGCTGTATCCTACTAGGCCTCCTATATATACGCCACTGCAACCCCCTCTCTTAAACCCATTCTAACCCATGCCCTAGGTTATGGCTTACACGATTAATTTTCTGCCATAAATATGTATCTATCTTTACCCTATAGGAAACGCACCTGTATCAAATACACATTCGACGGGGAAATCATTCGTTGTCGCCCATACGTGAACACGTATTATTCTATTCAAAATATTATAATCGTTCCGCGGTTTACACCACTATATGGTCTGCAATTGGCGATGTAACAATATACGCATATTACTCCGCGAGATTTGAATGCCCGGATGTTTATCGGCTCGTTCTTTTTCTCCGTGCATAAAATACAGTATAAAACACGTACAGGTAGCCTAAAACTCATAATTATTTTGTTTTCTCACCATTTCTTTATACTATTATTATTATTACTATTATAACCTGCTGAACTTGTATCGAACACCGACAATGCACGAAAATCGTCTGATTTTCATGGTAGATATATATTTCGTTGTCGCGGCAGCGCGAGAATACCACGGTCACATCGCATCGTTTACAACAGGGATGGCCAACCCAAATTATCTTGACGGCCCCGATGGAAATACATTACGATCCCATGAGCCACACATAAAATGATATTAGTATTTTGTCCCAATACAAAAAAATATGGCGTAAAGATTTTAAACAGGATTAATTATTATTATAAAATAAGTTTTGGTGTCATTTGAAATAAACATAAGCGCATGTGATCGAATATAATTCATTGTTTTTATGACTACATGCGTACCATGGTTCATCGACAATACTTGGGAATAAAGATTTTGCTGATGAATCAAACGGTTAGTTGCGATTACGTCGTTAATAATACGGATTCAGCGTTGTGCGGACGTTCCGGAATATTTTATTGGGACAAAAATAAAATGTTTTTCGTAAATATTTGATAAATATCGCATGTCGCAAGCTTCCCAAGGTGGGCCGCATGCAGCCCATAGGGCTGGCTATCTCTGGTTCACAACATCGACGGACCTCTTTGGACATTTGATTTTCCAAAACCGCAGACTTTACGGGCTTACAGACAAAAAATAAACGCAATTTCAACAATATTCGTTACGCGTATTCGTTGTATGCAGCGAAACGTCGGCGACCGCCACTGCCTGAACGTGTCCTGCAGGTGCGGTTCCAAGGGGGGGTACTGGGGTCATGGCTCTCCCTGGCTTTTTAAAAATTTACATTTTTTAATACATTTTTGTTCTTGTGAACTGTAAAATCCCGATTATTAAATTAGATAAAAATTAAATTTTGCCTAAAAAAACATATTATGACATTAATATGAAGTGTGTATCATAGTATAAGAATATAGTCGGACTCTGTATCTCAGTACTAATTTGGGGAAAAATCTATTATCAGTTAATACTTAAAATGCTTCCCCCTCCCCCGGTAAGTTTCTGAAGCCGCGCCTGGAGTCGAGTTCGACCGATATCGATAATAATAATTATTTTCATCCGGCGAATGCGCGAGCGGTGTTTGAATTTGCGCGCATGTACCACACGCGCGCGCAGAACGATAAATCACTATTAAGCCGCGGCTGTCGAAATCGACGCGGAAACCCGTACCGCGTTCAACACGTGTGCGTTGAACCCGTTGGGTACGAAATTAAAGCGCAATGTAAATATGTTTTTCGCCCGCCGACGGCAAAAATATCACTATTGGTAGCGCGATAGAAAAACGCGAAATGCTCCGGAAAACGACGAGCATTTAAGACGAGATGATTAAACGATCACGGATCACGCGGCGGGGTTAGCGTTTTCGAATGCGGTAATCGACGTTCCGAGGAGTACTCTTGGTATTTTCGGAAATCGACCGTCATCAATACGACGTTTCGTTTCGTAAAACAGAAGTTCTACGCAAACCGAGATTCGAACTCGTTCGTCGTAGACATTGATAATGCGCACGTAGTGATTATTCCAAGGGAAAAATTATACCCATCGGACTACGAATGACTCCGCGGGCCCCAAGTGTTGCATGAATTGCGGTTTTAAAATCCATGTGTTTTCTTCGATGTTGTCAATACACATTGATCATATTACGTAGATTAAAAAAAAAAAAAAAAAACAAACAAATAAAAAACGAATAGAGAATTTTCATGTATCCAGCTGTGTTCAATGGCACCGGTATCGACTCGCAATAAGTATATATAATGTTTAAATAAAGTAAATAGGTTTTTTTTGGGAACGCAATAATTTAATAAGTAGAGTTAGGATGTTGATGACCTAAAAAATACAAAAATGCCTTAAAAACTTCAAAAAATTACCTTAAAAATTTTCTAAAAAAACTAATTAAGTAAGTGAAAAAATGTATTAATAAATAATAATTTATATTAAAGATATGGGTGTGAAATGGGTGTAATAGTAATTTAAATTATGAATTATAAATTATAATATTAATAAACAATAGTATACATTTACATTTTAAGCATTATATAAAATTATGAATTATTAAACTTAAGTTAACAAAACAATTTTTTCCAAACTTGGGATTAACACTTGCTCTGAAATCTAAAATGTGAGAAAAATGCCCCATATTGTACAAAAACTACAAAAAATGACGTTAAAAAACAAAAAAATGCATTTACAGCTGAAAATGCATAAAAATGCAAAATAAAATATGAATATTCTGCATTAAGGGAGCATGAAACAATTTTTTAGCTAGAATACCATTGTATAGAATCAAAGGGAAAAAAATGCAAAAGTCATCGACATCCTACTCTACTAATATTTAATCATGATTGGTAAATTGAAACGATGCTCTTCGTTATTAAGGAACCCGAAAATGTTTGAAAGTCATGTTTGAGATCAACATTGTAGCTGCTAGCTTTTAGGTACCTAAATGACTGTCGTCGTCAATCGCTATTCTTATTGAATATAATTATTACTACCGATAACGCATTAAGCGTTTGAATTGTAACGATTTGACCGAAAATATCGGATAAAAAACGTACACAGCGCGCGTACATAATTATATACGAGTACGTGTGTACATATATTATATTGGTAGCTGTTACGCGACGAGATTCTTTCGGTTGACGTTTAAAATGACCGAGGAGAATAAAAATTCGTGTTAGGCAATAAACCTCTACTACGCATTATGAGCTGTTCACAAAAATGACCGAAACATTATAAAATGGAAATAATCCGTTACTCGACCTTATGCAGTTTTATATTAGAGCAACAAAAACGACTAAAAAAAAAAAAAAAATGATAATAAAAGAAAATAAATGTATGTGCGCGTAGACGTATAGAAGGAAAAAAAAACGAGTATATGCCGTTCGGGTACGTATTAAAAATGTTTTAGGTATAATTGTATACATTTAATGGCGTCGTCCTGCAGGCACGAGCACTTAAAGATTGAGTTTTCTCGCAAACGTACGTATGCGATATTACAACGCGGTCGTGCGAGTGTATTATAACATCGTCCGAATTAAAGAGCGCTCCATAAAACGATAACGTGGTCGGTTACGACTTGTTTTATTAACGAGTTTCCGCGGCCAAAACGTTGAAATATCGAAAGGGGGGGGGGAAATTTTGTTATTTATGCATATTCCCCCCCTCCCCCGTTGTCCCCAAAGGTATTCGCGTCGCATCGGTTGACAATGCGCGTCGGAAGACCTGCGTAAGCTTCTATACAAAACGTACAATGGATATACTCACGATGGTACAACACAAAGGCGAACCGTCTTAAACGTTCGCATATAATGTTGTCGGTCGAGGACATGGGTTTTCTCGTAAAACGTTCCCCTCCAGGCGGCACACTGAGGTTTTAACCTTACGGTAAACGAGAACTTTCGCGTATTATTCATTTCGGAAAAGTGTCAAACCCGAAGGTGGCGCTGACGAAGGATTCGCGTACGTGTTAAAAATCCGTCCTTTCCGTCACTTACGCGCACCTGCACGCGCGCATTGTTTTGCGGGTTTCGCGCGATGTCGCGAGTGCGCCGTGTCACCGTGTCCCATTATGTACATATTACTCATCGGCGTCTTGCGCAAGTCAAGATGCGGTATTCACACACAAACGTTTATAATAATATACCAACGATTATTATTATTAATTTCCAGACTGTTGTTTTTTTCCCCCGCCGACGACGACGACCTATCGCGTCGTAAGTCAGCACCGTCGTCCTCGAAGTTGTCGTCGGGTAGGTATTTTATTTTATTTTTTATTTATTTTTTTTTTTTTTTTTGTCTCGCCAGAAGGAGAGAGATGGCTAATACCTATGCACTATTATATCGTATGCGATATGCGATCGTGTGGACGACTACTGCGATGACGAACCGTGGCAGCAGCCCGTGGAGGACTTCCCCAATACGTGTTGCGTTGTACGGGAACGGTGCGGAAAGTGAAACGGAATACGGTGTACGCGACGTCGTATACACCGTGCAATATTTGAAAAGAAAAACCGGGTCGGGGGAGGGGGATAAAAAATGTACTTATACGTAGGCACGTGGTACTTGTGCACGAGAAATGCGGCGGCGACCGGGGACAAGGCCGAGCCCGACGGACAACGTATGTGTGCCTACAATCGCGCTATACATAAAATCGTATTGCACATTCACTCTCGCGTACAATGCGACGACCGATCTTCGCGGGGCAATATAATATGCAAATGGATCGACGTGGGCGATATTTTTAGAGTGCGTGCGCTATGCAAATTCGCGCGCACACGTTCGCGTCCTGCGCACACCCTGTCGGAGCTCGTGTACTTCTCGAAACCGTAGTACGATTCCGAATCCGCGGTGCGTCGACTGATGATGCGCGTGGTGGTACACGAATACGTTTCGGTCGTAAAACGTTCCGTCCTACGGCAATCGGTCGGATATTGTGTGTGTAACGCATAAAATAAGACGGTCTTAGTGGGCAACGAAGGGGAGAAATCAGGGCCACGACAACCAGGTGCTTGAAGTGTTTAAAAAATAAAGGTGGCCGAAAATTTAGGGAGGACTTACAAATTAAATCTCGAAAAAATGATCATAATAATGACCGCTTGTATATTAAAAATGTGTTATAAACATATTATATAACGTGTTTTTCTGCAATAACCAAAAATAATTTCAATAACGTTTTTTTTTTTTTGAGTTTACCAAAACTGAACAGTACACTACCCAGTGTGCACTGGATGTTTCAACACATCCCAGAAACAAACATATTACGTAGTACAATCAACGTAACTTTTTAATATGTATACAATGTATCTATTCTGTCTAAATAAAACAAACATTTAACACTCATCCCGGCGATATAACTAGGCATTATATGATAGTACAGACCTACAATGTTATAAATTATATGTCACAGGGTTGTTATATTATTGTGATTTGTAATACGTACCAGCAAAATAATATCGATGTTTCAGTTTTTCACAAAAAAAAAAAATATACTATTTTAAAATAAATAGTTTTGCACTCTATAAAAATATACTCTATTGGTTTTACCCATAAGCTAATATATTTAAATATACAAGGGGTATCAAATCAATTATTTATAAGAGTAATGTCCGTATGCATACTATTTGATGTGTCACGTCATAAGACAGTTTTAGACTACATGTCTTATGTTGATTAAAAAATAAAAGTAACTAAACTTAGTTAAAAATCAGTTACTTATTTTGTCATACATAATGTGATCGTATGGTAGTAAAGACAGAAAACCATTGATTTCCATTCACTTTAAATATCGTCCATTATAAACCTAATGTCAATATGATTAGGATAGCCGATAGGTAGTAACGCGTAGGATTTAGAGACCCGTTTAGGTAGATATGTCGGTGTTCGGAGTTCGATACCCTCATACGAGTTGTGGTATTTTATTATAATTGTTTTCCAATTATTAGTAGGTTTCATTGTTTAAATATGACGTTCTAACTATGTTTACAATGTAACCCAAATATAACTTTTTGTTATAAACATTATATTGCAGTTGCAGGTATGTTAGAAATTAACAGATTTAAAACGTTGATGATTAGGTTGCAAACACCGGACATTAGCAGTATCAGGGACATCACATTAACGCAAATTCAACATTCAAATTAATGTTGCATATTATATGGAAACATACCTTGTATGTTTATAGTACACATTATTGCACAGGGGGTAGGATATTCAATTTGAAACTGAAAACTTGTCTTAACAATAAAGGTGGCTTATATCAGAGCGGGTCTATGAAAAAAAGAGTTTTTAGAAGTTTACTGTTTTGAGAATGATTTTAAACAAAATTGTTCAACCGATGTGCGTGGACATTTTTATCTCTGATTTATCGAGTTCTTGTTTCTAGCAATTGTCGATACCACGGCTTTGAAAAGGATCAGAGCAGTTGATTTGTTGGAAAACTTTGTCGGTCATATTCGACATGTTTGAAGAATTCTCCAATTCAAGTAGATCGGTTAATATTGCGATTTCTGACACTCGTAAATCTTACAAATTAACTGCCATGCACTTCTTAATACTCTTTCATGAAAAAAAAAAGAAAAAACCCCCGTCAAAAGTGATTCAGATGAATTGTACGCATTTATATATAAATGAACTAAAAATTATACTTTTAGGAGAGTGTTTTCAGAGCAATAAGCAACCACGGAAAACTTGTCGATAACAGGCATAACGCTAAAAATACCACTGAAAAATGTTAAGTCATTGGTCATTATAATCGCATGGAACGAGGGTGGTTTGTGTTTCCACTCATTTAAAAATATTCTTGAAGCGTATCATATTTATATAATATTATGTAATAAATGGAGGATAAAATAAATCACGAAATTATATATTTTATAAAATGATTAGAAATCATAGTTTGTTGAAATTGCTTTTCGTCGATCATCTCGACCTGTTGACAACAATTATTGAACAAGTAATGTTAAAAATGTGTAATACGAGGCATGAAATGTGGTCCGAATCCATTTTCATTGCTCAAAATTCCACTTCGAACGGTTTGAAACTTCTCTTGGAATATTTACGAAGGAATCAATGATGTTGGGTGAGAAGTGCGCGATAACAAGAACATTTGCTTGTACGAACAAATTGAATTCTTCAGATAAAATCTACAACGCACGCGTTCACATACCTACGCATACGCGTTAATTGTGCTACGACGGTTACCGTTTATACAAACATAATACTAAATTAAACAATTACTTTTTCATTGATACCCCATTGATACCCTATTGATGTAATAGATGGTCGTATTGCATAACAAGTCATTGTCGAATCATTTAAACGAGTGGAGGGTGAGGGTGGTGGCCTTCTACACCCGTGGCATATGCGTCCACGTACGAAAACCATGATATATTATCCAAGCTCATTATTTACGTGCACCGACGATGTCGAATCACGTGCCACGCGCCCACCGATTTAATATACATTTAACATGTTTCGCAAAGAGCCGCCATCCTTTACCCCCCTTTTTTTCTTAAATAAAACATTACACGACATGTATACATGTACGCGTCGTGACGGCGTTAAAAAGTGTAGTAATTGTTTATCCGACGACGGGGCGACGCGACACCACTGGTTCAACCCTTTTCGTACGACATCGTCCGCGGAAATGACGTGCACGACATGAATATTACGAGCACACACTTATATGTAAATATGCAAATGTACCGACTACTGGGCCTACGCCGAACAGGTCTCCGCACGTTGCTGAGCGTTTTGTTTTATTTTTTTTAAATTATTTTTTCGTTTTGCATTCTCGCCTTTGAAACGCATTATGATTATTATTCATCCGCCGACGCAGCGACTCGGAAATAATACGTTCGCGTTTTTCACTCGTTGAACACGCATAAAATATGTTGTTCGAAAACAGCTAAACGTTAACACAAAGCCTTTCGTGTGCGTGTAGTGCGTAATCGCAGCGACGTGCATAAATTATAATAATATCGTCGTAACGTTGCCGTGTTCGTCTTTCAAAAGACCCCCTCGTGGCCGTTGCTACCGCTGATGTTGCTGCACTACCGCTGCCGCTATACTAAACGGATTGAAATTATGTATCCGAATCGGTCGAATTTGATATTTTCGATCGATAGCAATACCGCCGCAGAAACCACGCATAGATTTTTTTTTAGTAATTCCCACGATTGCGAGTTTTAAATCTTAATCGGTATGGCGTGCGTGAACAATACAGTTTCGTTGATAAAACTAATAATTTTATAATCTTGGTCTTAACCACTGCGTAGAATGGGCGAGAGAAAAAAGGTTGTTGTCGACGTTTTAAAATTAATAAACTCTGTTCACGCATAATCGTGTGCGAACCATATTCGCATGTGATTATGAGAAATTTACGGGAAATAGTTCATTGAACAATAAACCAACTTTGTAGGTTTTCATTAAGAATCTACATATCGTAATACATTTCAATCGATGATAGTGAAGTGGTTTACTAATATTAAAATATGTGCGCCTAAACTTCTTGAAAACGCGTTTAAAATATTTTTTCTGTTTCCTTAAAAATGTATATTTTTACAAATCAATAATATTATAGACAGCATAGTAAAAACTATAATAACCATTTATGCATGCGGATTTTCAGCACTGTTGCCTATACAGTATATAGCCCAAGGAATGTTCTAGAAATAAAATATTCGTTAAAATAAAATATTAATATTAATATTAATATATATTAAAATATATAATAATAAAATATTCATTTGGAGGAATTCATAGCCTCATGTTAGTGTCCATGGCTGATATATTTGGCGTCAACAAAGTTAACAACTCGTCGAAAGAATTAGGCGACATTCGAAAATAGTTAAAAAAAATTTCGGGATCACATTTTAATTCATTAAATAAAATATAAAACTGACCATTAGTTAATCTTGACATATTTAAAGGATGAATTCAATATCGACGATTTTTTTTCTTCTGCGTTCGCAAAGCGCACGCAAAACTCGAACAACAAAATATGTGTATACGTTTTCATCCATCGTGATAATAACACCAGATTTACACTACTGCGTAAATAGTGACGAACTATCACTGTGCATACCACCAGCCATCCTTTTTATGCTCTGGAGAATTTTCTAGAAATATTTCAATCGAATATTCCAGAATATTCTATTTCTCAAATTTGGGGGGCGGGGGGGGGCTACTAGTAGATACTAGTTATTACTACTACTACGACTTGTGGTCGCTTGTGATGTGGTCCGTATGAAATGAATGTATTGTTTCAATGTATCACTAACTGTGGTGCCACAAACTGTGGCGCGATTTCTAGCGGGGACCGACCACATAAACCCGTCTGTGGCGACACAATTTTGTGGTGACACACCATGTGAAAGAATTAATTAAAAATTATGTATTTTTATCAGTGGCGCCACTGTGTCTTTTCTGTGGCGACACGTACAGTGGTCCGTGTGAAACGGGCCTAAGCCATCGAAATCGAGTTCAAGACGCGGACAGATTATCACACAAATCCTTATTCAACGAAATTCCTGATTCCAATGAAATCCATTCAAATGTTTCTTATCGAGGAAAGTAAACCTCAATTTACACACCGCAAGTCAATATTCCGTGGGCTATATTTATTAGCCTTCATTAATTTTCCTGTTGATAATAGGAATAGAATAAATAAGAATACCACTATACACGTCTTTAATACGACTGTGACCTTCCATTAAGAAAAAACCAAACTTAATAATCTACTACATCTTAAAAAAATTTTAACCAACCTGGACGCTCAAAATTTCTATTCCTCACTCACATCAGATGAAACAGAAACGGAGACATTATCTACTAATCGATAAATATGAAGAACATCCGTAAAGGGGGAGAAAGATAAATAATTTATAAACTAAATGGAACTAGTTTTTTATTGTCTAAAATTAGTTGTATCTAAAATTTATAATTGTATAGTATAAGTATTGAGTAATCGAACTTTAACACCGCAATACTGATTTTTTTTTCTCGAAATATTGACTATTATCGTTTATCCTTGTCACCCTTCGATTGTTCAAACTTCGATCGAGCAGAGTAAAGTGGAGTGGCTAGCTGAAATATATCGGTGCGCTTAATAAATTTTATTTATAGCTACTATGCTAGTCAAAATTGATAATACTTTTAAATAATTGACTGTAATTAAGTGCAGCCTGCAGAAACGGTTTTTCCATTTCGTGTAGTACACACATATACTCCGCTTCGGGACATGAAATCGAATATTGTTTTGAAGAGTCGAAAGAAAAGAAAACTATTAAAAACTGGTATGCGATGTAATAATGAAAATTGTTTGGCAAAAACGTAGCTTAAATACAGTAGCGGATCGCGTGAAAAAAATTATCTCTAAAAAATTATCTATCTGTACCGCGCCAACGCGGTAGGGAGAAAACGCGGGACGTTCGACGTGGAAAAAGTCATCCTGTATGCGAATAAAAAATAGACAGCTGCAGGGACGACGGTCGTAAAGTTCTATGTTAATAGTGCGTACGTGTATCCTACTGGAAGGAGATAACGGGATGCCTCGTCGTAGGGGGTTCTGCGTAACATCTTTATAAAAATACATTATCTCCTCGTTCTTTTGTTTGTTCGACCGCCACCGAGCCGATATTGCGCGTGCACGTAATTATACCATTATGAACAAAGCGAACGTCTATTCGAATAACATGTACACACCGCGAGCTCGAGTCGCCGTCGCGTACACGTGCACCGTCGGACGACGTAAAATAATAAATATTAACGATGACAACGTGCCGGAACGGAACACTTAAATAATATAATATTTACCATCACACAATGTTACGTTTCGTTTTTTCAACCGAACGTGTTGGTTTTGGTGCCATTTATTTGAGCCCACCGAAAGCGCAAGGTTTCTCGGACGAATAATCGATTCCGTTCAGACACGCGAGTGTCGACGTTTCCGCCCTGAACCGACCTTAGCGCTAAACGTTCGCGTTTGACATTCAGTCTGTTGCGAATTTATAATTTTGTTATGAACTCATCATAAAAATAAAAAAATCCCGTCAGGCACGTGGATGCGATTAACTTGTCAATATCACCGATCATTACCGAATAACTTTAACTCGTGTGATTGCCAGAACACATGATGTTGAAACGTTTAAACTGTTTTCAAAAACTTTTCGATACCTAATAACGCGATTACAAAATAAGCAAATCAACGTTCGCTGTATGAAAACGGAAGTTACACGTTTCCGCCAAAAAAATATTGGCCGTTTCCGCCATAGCCCTTTAACCTAAGCCCTAACCAAAAACGAAAAAGTTACGATTCCCATTTCCACCAAAACTTTTTTTGGTGGAAATGGGAAACAACATGTTATGTTGGGGTATGTATAAAAGACAATGACATTTATATTGTATACATCGATATTGTTTTTCTTTTGACTTAATGTCAGACCTGCTTGATGACAGCAAATATGGTAAGCACGCCGATTATATCTTAGAAAACTATACTGATGAAAATTCGAAATTTCTGCCAAGTATATGGGTTTCACAAACAAGGAAATTACACATAATTGACGGAAACGTGTTGCGTGAATCAGAAAACCGGTTTTTTGGTGGGAACGGGGCATGCCCATGAAAACATTGCTGGAAATCGGAAAAACGAATAGTAACAAAAATCAATATTGATATTGGTCGCTTGGTAAACACCGAACAATACATAATCGATCATCGCGCAAAAAACCGGTAACCGTACACCGTTCTTGGCCAATCGATACTGTTATTGAAACGTTCCGAGTACATTTATGATAATATCGTTATGCTCGGATCCGTGCGATACGGATGTAAACACGTTGGGCCGACGGCGTATTAATTTCGTTTCATTATTACTACTACACGATATGTTCGCCTGTTGGAATTTATCGTGGTGTGGGATACGGTTTCGCGTGGCGAATTCCAATGGTTTATTGTCGCACCTAACGCACATTATTATTATTATTATTATTATTATTATTACGATCGCGCCGCGGTTTACTTATTGTGTGTGTTGCATGCAATAACGTCTATACGGTAAAACGACGATTTTTTTTTTTTTTTTTATTTCTCGCGACCACTTGGACATGAATTATTTCTTGCGATACACATACGCGTACCTTCGTACACGCATACGTTTATGTTTATCGGATCGACTTGTTGTTCGTTCGCGACACGTACGCGACAGACCACACGCACGCGTGCGTGCGTCTACTCGAGTGTTAGGTCTGTAACGCGTTCGCGCCGTCATTTTAAACAAATAAACATACGCGGCGCTTCGACGGACCTTCGTGCCGGCACCGTTGGCGAACGTGCGTTTTCGTAATTATAAAATCGTTTTTTCCGGCCCGACGGTACACAAATTTAACCGAAGTGCACGAGGTGTGATCAATGACCCGGGTTTTTCAAATAAAATGTTGTTAACAGGATATTATTCTATACACACATTGTCGCCTACAAAATAATCTCCCTGGGAAGCAATACACCGCTGCCATCTTATTGCTCTCTATAACGCTCCTGGTAGGCACTGATCGGAATGTCCTTAAGATCGATTTTCGTGTTTTGTTTATTATCAACGATTGTTTGAAAACGACGTCCTTTGAACGTAGCGTTCAACTTCGGAAATTAAAGAAGAGTCGCATCAGGTCAGGTGAGTATAATGGTTGTGGAACTACTGGAGTTTGATTTTTCGCTAAAAACTGACGAATGAGCTGTGAGCCGAGGCGTTATCGTGATGCAACATCCAATAACAACTATTCCAACTTTCTGGCCTTATTCTTTTTTCTTTGGTTAATATTTCTTGGCACGAACCATGAGATATTCTGACGTCTTCTGCAACTACTCTGATAGTTAATCGACTATAATTTCGAATAATTTCACGAACAGTTTCATTTGTTTTACAAGTCGAGGGTCTACCAGGTCATTCGTTATCCTTAACGGATGTTCTATCTTCCTTAAACCGTTTAAACCACTCAAAACATGTTGTCCGAGATAGGGCATCGCCTTCAAAAGCTTGCTGCAAAAGTTCAAATGTTTCACTAGAACATTTCCCTAATTTAAAACAAAATTTGACCCACACACGTTTTTCTTCTATTCCTTCCATTACGAAATTCGTCACATAAAACTGAAATATGTTTTCGTAAAAATGCCATAAAATAAAAATAAATAATGTTACCGATTTTAAACCAACGCTCAAATTCCTCGTTAGAAATTACTTTATCGAATGGCATTACCGGGGTTTCGTTATCTTAATTAATATAAATATTATTAACAAAATCCGGGTATTTATTGATCAAATCTCGTACTGGTGTTGTTTATTGCACCGGTGAATACGGAAATACGGTCAATGAAAGTAGACATCCTTTACGATTCGAACAAGAATCTAAAAAAAACTACATGAGCGTAGAATGTGTCTGTATCATGTGGACTAGAATAACATAAAAATACAAATGTGAGTATTTATCGACTATTTATCACGGGACACAGTTTTACGATGACGTTTTAAACGGTGTCGGATGTATATTAAATTATTTTACGACAACTAAGGTTTTAAATAAACGTTCGGAGAAATATCAATTGGACGTCGCATAAAATACTTGGCCGGTAACTACGTTCATTGTAAACGTTTGCGATTTTATTTTTTTAAAAATGGAACTCTGTTATGCCTTAAAAATTAGTTAAACCCTGGAGATTTTAAAAGGCCATTAGTTCCTTAAATTATCGAAGAGTGTAAATCTATAAGAAAATCTATTGCTTTTGAGCTTAGTTTGAGACTGTATCGTTTTTATATGGTTTACATCATAAGGATGACAAAAAGAATCTATAGAAATTCATTAGGTTAATAAATAATCGATTAAGATATAATAGAAAAAAATGTTTTGCTGAAAACTATGTGTTCTATTACGACGAGTCAGATACTTTCTCAGGATTTTTTATTGAGGAAGGGGGATATGAAAATGTATTGAAAGGTGATCCATTTATATAAAATTAACTTTAAATAAATTTAAATTAAAAAATATTATATTGTTAATCAAAACATTAAATTTACAAAATAATATCGAGTTCTTTTGATTTTTGAGCCATCATATCAAGAAATTCTTTGGCATCAAATGGGATTTTTCTATGGACGGCCAACAACGTTATACAGTTAAGACGATTCTTTTAATGGCATAAAATTATGAAAAATATGAAGTTATAATATTTGAAAAAAAAAATTAGCATACTTAAATTAGGTACTTCATTTCATTTTGACCAAAAATAAAAATACAAGTCAGTCGTAACTCATCAATACACAATAAAAATCGTTAAAAACCATTGATAAACACAAATATGATATCACTTGTATAATCAATGGTATCGTGAGATTAATTTATTGTTTAAATTGTACATCAGTATTATATTAGATTACAGATATTAGTCTGTAACCGTGGTCTGTAATCTTTTATTTGTATACTAATTGCATATTCGCATGGAAAATTATATCTAGTTAAAAAAATATTTATTTATTATGAAAATCCATTTTACCTAAAAAAAAAAAAAAAAAAAGGCCATGGAGTGAATACATCGTGAGAACGCCCATGCGATGAGTCTATACTCTAGAACCGTACTAAGATCACTGGAACCAGTGGCGTATCCAGAATTTTTTTTTTGGGGGGGGGGGTTAATAAAAGTGTAACGTATAAAATTTTATTGAATTGTGTGTTTTTATTATAATAAATTATCATACATTAAATATTTTATAAATGTATAGCTATTTTGCAACGCTAATTATAAAAAGTTGAAATATGTAAATATTTTTTTTTTTTAAAACTATAAATTTATATTCAATTTTCGTTTCGATTTTTTAGCAAGTTCATCTAGAACAGCATTAATATCCATGTTAATATCACGATAAATATTAAGTAAGGCTAAACCATTTAAACGTATTTGTCCAGAAGAATTTTTCAAATAAGTTTTCAAACGACGGAGTAATGAAAACAATCGTTCTCCCGTGGCAGTAGATACTGGAAGTGTAATGAATATTTGAAGAAGCTTAGATATTATTGGATAAACATCTGGACTGGTTTGGAAGTATACTTCAATAACATTTTTGTTCTTGAGTTCAGAAGATGTTAAAGTTGAATATTTAGTGTACCACAAATCTAATTCTCCGTTTAATAAATTATCATTTAGATTTGAATTGGTACATTCATCAACTATATCTTGATATGTTTCTACTAATTGTTTGAATTTACCTTTAATCTCTTCAGATATTTTCATTTCTATCTTGGGTATAATACAATCAAAATTATTCAAGACAATCATGTGTGATATAAATGTATCGTTCAATTGGTCTAGAAAATTATCTATAAAAGGTATGAATACTGAGACTCTCAAAAAATGTTCTGGATTATCTGATTTACATTGACGTGGCAAACTAACAGTAATATCAAATTTTTCACACAATGTTATCACAGATAAAAATAATTGTTGAAACTCTACATCACAATTTTCTCTAATTTCCTGAATAGTATTTTGAACATTAGATGCAGCTTCTAGTGCAGTTTTTAGATCAAGATTTACTGTTTGAAGATATCGGCTGAGAGGAAAACTTATGGAAAGTATTTTCACTAAAATAGCTAAAGCTGTTTGAAATTTTTACTGTTTTATCGCAGTAAGTAGATGACTTGCAGAACTAGAAGAGTCAGAATCTGGCCAAAGTATTATTCTATCTAGTGCATGTAAAATGGCTGATTGAAGTTCTTCAAATAATATAACTGCATCATGCGATCGATCCATCGAGTTGCACATAGATTTTTTAGTTTAAAACGATTAGTCTGAGGAAATATTTCTACTATTGATAATTGCAAAATACTTTGCCTTTTTGGATAACCGAAAAAATTACTTACACTTTGTATAGTACCCATACGATTTCTTACCTCTGGTACTTTACAGCTAAAAGTTATAGCTTAATTAACCAATGCGCACTGCAATGTAAATAAAAGGCACTAGGATGTTCATTGCGAATAAATTGTTGTATGCCATTATATCTGCCACTCATTGCTGCAGCTCCGTCGTACCCCTGCCCAGTTAAATATTTAGTATTTAGTCCGAAGTCAGTCATACTTTTCAATATAACATCAGATAATTCTTTTCCTGACATATTTTGAATTTCGATAAATTGTAGGAAGTCTTCTCTAATTTTATTTGCATTTAAATCGACATAACAAACACATAATGTCATTTGCTCTTTGTTAGAAATATCTGTCGTTTCATCAGCCAAAATGGTGAACGATTTAGATTTATTAACATTAGCTACCAAATGTTCTAGAATTAATTTATTGCAAATTGATATTATTTCGTTTTGGATCGATGGACTTAAATAGGTGGAATTTTTATTGGTAGTTTCTAAATGATTTTTAAGCACATTGTCACCAGAATTGATTCGAAATTTAATTAGCTCTCTGAAATTTCCCTGATTTTCTGTACTAGCATGTTCATTTAGATCAATAACTCCCGAATCTCTATGCCCTCTTAACGAAATTCCTTGATTTCCGCAAATAAAATGGTTTTAATAATTGGACGGAGACGATCTCTGTTATCATTAATTTCTTTTTTTAAAGCTTCATTTATCTGTCTGTCAATTGGTTCAACTATTTTAATTCTAATTGCCAAAAAACTATCAAATTTAATTTGACTAAGTTTGTGGTAATGATTATTTTGGTGATTCATAAACAAATCTTTGGCTTTTTTCCAATTATTATATTTTTCAATAACTAATTTCCCAGGATTTTGATGACCACCTTTTTCTAATCCATCTGATGGTGGGAACAAAATACAGGTCAAACAAAAAGCCCCATTTTGTATTTTTGAGTAACGAAGCCAACAGAACTCATACGTCCAATTTATTTGAAATCTCAAGTTCCTATTGCCACTTTGAGGACATTTATAATTTAGATCAGGTGCCCATATATTTTTTAAAATATCTATTTTTTCTTCAGCTGACCACTGAAAGTTAATATTATTTGGGTATTTTAATAAATATATTGTTAATTAGTATTAATGATGAATGTACAAAATATATAAAAAATAATAATTCGCATCAGAAGTGTAACATTTCATATAAGTCTAAAATATTTATAAAACATAAATAATAGTAAATCTTACCTGTTTTCCTATGTAGTAAGAAATATCTTTTCGTGCTTCAAAAGTAGAAACTAAATTTTTTGTATTATCCAATATTTCAGAAGCCGGAATTTGGGATGATGTCGAATTTAAGGAAATTTCATTATTTTGAATAACGTTGTCGTCTAGTTTTAGTTGTTTAAAAGCTTGCGAAGATATTGAGGCAGTAGAGCTAAAGTATTTCAAAATGTTATTCTTTGATTCTTTGCTCATTTTATGTGCGGTAATAAATAAATTATAAGACGCTAATACAAATCGAAAGCTGTGAACATTTGTTCTGCGATCAGTGTAATCACTACAGAGTACAGACTGACTGCGCAAACATTTCAATACGGGCAATAATTATGAAAAACGCTATTGAAGTATTCGAAAATGAACTAAGTTTTAAGGAATGAAAAAATACATTGGGAATTATAGTTTGTAAGATATCGATATCGCAATCGCAGAAGCCGCTAATCGGTTTTAATATTATGTTATTTGTATTCTGTACCATACTGTCATGTAATTCGGGTTTTGCTAAATATTGGTCAGTTTTATACGTGCGTCGTACACTATACGAAAATTTATCTTGAAAGTTACAAGAATCTTAAAGTTATAATGTAATGGTATAATGATGACCGCTGGGTGTCGCGTGCTGTGTCAGTCGATTATTAAATTAATTAAATATTGAACAGTTTTTGGGGGAGAGGGGGGGGGTTACAACCCCCTAATCCCCCTGGATACACCACTGACTGGAACACTGGAAACATACGAAACAAACAGATTTTAAATTTGAATTTTGAATATCTTCGAACGCTACAAAATTCTCTAATTTTTAGACCATGATTTCTCTACAGTTTTTTAACGGCTCTATTTTGCACGACATGTGGTATAAAATATATTTTTCCAACGCACTTGCTAACGGACCAATAATTTGTTGAATGTTGTACTACAATCAACATCCCTCTTTCGGCATATATTCCCAACAACTCTTGCGCAGTTACTCGTTCTAATTGTTTTAATATTTAATGATAAACACCGAACGGACGTGAACAATATTACGCGAGTACGGAACACATTTTAGGGATACGTTGACCTTGAAATTTCTCGAAAAACTACTCGGCATTAATAACTGGCAGAACAACTACTAAGTGCGCTCATCATCACGTTGCGTCTGCGGGATAATGTTTGACCGTCAAAAGTGACTCACACAACAGGTATGCGATAAATTCACGTACGGGAACAAGGAGTTAATCATTGAGCAAACTTGCACGTAGGTAAGGTCAAGGGACATAATTTCTGCGGGAGTCCGTAAATTAATTTCCTAAAACTTGTCGCGGTCCGCTAAACGCTTTTAACGACACGTTTTTTGCACGCTGAGGACCGACGATACTTATGTAGACGTTAAACGACGTTGCGAGTCGACCAAGTAACCGTGGCAAAAATAAAAACTAATGTAATCGCGAGCACGTACGTGTTTTAATAGTAGATCATAACGCGAAAAAGCATTTCTACGGTGTAAAAGAGCTTTTTAACGTTTAGATTTGAGTGAGTGCTACCGCGCGATAATTACGGGCCATCGGGGTCCGTACGGAATACGAGGTCTGTTTAATGGCGCGGCTCCAGGTCGTGGTTTTTCGTACCGTCCTGGCGCGTTGTGCTCGTTAAAACTGATCGAACCGCATACCGCATGTCTCTATCGTAGTGTTGGATCTAAAGCTATTCCTGTACATATTTGGTCGAAAACGTGAACGCGGAAGGATGAGACTGATCGAGCAGCGTTGCGCAGTGAAATTCTACGCGAAACCAAGGAGATCTTTGTTTCCGTTGGCTTACGGCAGAGATGCTACGAAACGGTCCACGTTTCAGTGGTACAAACGTCTTAAAGACGGACGGTGTTCGGTCAAAGTGCGCTCTGGTCAACACCGACAAACGGTCGTCAAAACACTACGCGGACCTGGTACGTCCACCGGTCGGCCACTCCGGTCTGTAAACGATCGCGGTAGACCGCACAGCGCGTGACGTTTTCGTACCAGCGTAATCTACACGCGCGCAATTCACGATTTATTCACGATTCGTAGTAGTGATATTATGGTCTTATCGCCAAACGGATTAGCAACGACTTTCGGTGCTAATTCTCCGTCCGCAGGTCGACGTATAGAATGTTTGAATTCCTACCGAGTATTTGAAATTTTTGTAATTTATAAACCCAACCTAGCCCCTAATGAGTATTAAATTATTTAATTTTACAACCATTGCTAATTCGATGATTTATTAGTCTATGAAATTTAAATTTAAATAGTGGTATACGTATAACAAAAAGGATCCGTATTTTCAGCGACGGATTGGCCCACTGGGATACCGGGAAAGTTCGTGTATTTGTGTGTTCGTATGGACCGGTAGTCCTATTAAAACACTGGTCGGATGTACTTGGATTAAAAATCTATATATATATAAATATCTCGTGTCACAGTGCTTGGGATTATATTCCTCCGAAACGGCTTAACCGATTTTAATGAAATGTTTTACATACATTTGGTAGGTCTGCGAATATGTTCTTATCTATTGTTTAATATATCGTAGTTTAAATATTTTTGACCCGGTCGAAAACTGCGCAATTGAAAATGAATTATTAAATGGTACTATTAAGAAACTATTAAAAACTATTTAATAACTATTAATTTTATTTTTGGTATTAAATGACGGGTATTGCATAAATATTAAACAATAAGATCCCGCAAAAGGTGCCAAAACAAACAAGAATGTTAGTTCGAAGGATTATTATGCATATCGATTGATGATTAGATGCGATCAGGACAACGTTATTCTACAATTTTGTGAGCTTTGTCAACAATTTACGGTCGACATGTATGTAAAGATAGAAAGCGAACGATTACGATATTTGCGATTCAATCAAAAAAAGCTGCGTGCGGAAGATTCTCAAAACAATTGTTAGATATCGGTGATGGGAAAATTACTACAGATGAAACAAGATGCATACAATTACCGACCGATTTCTGCATAATCATTGATTCACAAGATGCTCTCATTGACCAGATATTTCCCAATGCACACAGACAATACACAAATCATGTGTGGCTGGCAGAACGAATAATTTTAGTAGCAAAAAATGTGGACGTCAACGAATTGAATCTCAAGATACAACATTTGTTACCAGAAGACTTGGTATTATACAAATCTATTGATACAGTTTGCGATGCTACTGAAGCTGTAAATTATCCAACAGAATTTTCAAACTTTTGGATTTACCAGGCATGTCACCACATAATTTACAATTGAAGGTTTGATTATTTTGCTTTGTTATTTGACCCACCACGGTTGTACAACGGCACGGTATAAGTCATTAAAAAATTAATGAAAAATGTTATCGAAGCCATAATTTTAAATAGCGAATTCTGAGGTAATAATAATTACCGTGAATTCCTATTATACCCACAGATATGCCAATAAAATTTAAAAGCCTTAAATTTCCAATTAGATTAACATTTGCAATAACTATCAATAAGTTTCAATACCAAACGATGTCTGTCTGTGACTTAGATTTGAGCTCATCATGTTTTTCACAAGGAAAATGTACGTGGCGTGCTCTCGAACTATCCAGTTTGTTTGTTTTGGCGAAAGATGTGATAACAAAAAATATCGCACACCCTGTTGCATTAAGGGACTGATATTATTTTTTACTAATATTATCATAATTAGCAATATATATGATTTTAATGGATCAGTTTTAACAAATTATTAAAAAAATAAATGTTTGATTTTTTATTTATATTTCGTCACCGTTCACAGTACTCCATACCTCTTCCATTTATATACCATATCCTTACACGCCTATATTAAATTAGTTATTTTTTTCTAGCAAAATATTCTCTAGAAATAATTAATATAATAAAACAACGTTTGTCGGATTAGCTAGTTATTTTATAAAAATAATGAATTTAATCGTAAGATTGTAATAAAAACCTAGTGTAAACGTGATGTAAACAATTCTACAAGCATTTAATCCATGAATAAAGGAGACTTTTATGGAAAATTACTATTATTGGATACTCATTTGGTAATTTCCCGGGCCGAAATGTTCAGCCGCTGCATAGTTTTTTAATATTTTTTACCGCGCGATGGTCAAATATTCTAAGACATCAATATACAATTTATTTAAGGAGTTTAGATATGTATAATAATCCGAATAAATTTCGTAAAACAAACTTTTCAGTGTTTTTGGGCGATTAAAAGGTTTAAGGTAATGATCCTTAGAATGGGGTCTGGTGCGCGCACGTGTATTTTTCTTATTCGAACGTGGTCGTAGTATATGGTTTGCAGCGACGCTTCGGATCGGCACGCGTACCGCCTCCTCGAGACACTTGCGGATCGCACGCGCGAAACACTTTTCCCATAACTTTATCGACGCCGCCTACGGGTCGCAAGCACACGCCGGTGACTATTTTTAACCCACACGGAAACCGTCCGCGTCTACGGCCGAACGCGTTAAGTCGAGATAAAAAAACAAAATAAATAAAAAACAACGTCGATCAATTCTGTTTCGGCGTCGCGTCGCATCGCACGTCCGGCCACGTGCACTGTTGCGCAACACACGACACATGAATAACGGTTACGCGATAACGAACGTTACGGCCCGCGTTTAAATATATATATATATATATCGCTCCCTTGTACGATCTGTTCTTGAATATGCATCACTAATTTGGAGTCAATCGTTATCCAGTCATGTTCATGATCTAGATAATATCTAATTTAAATTCTTAAAAATAATTGCCCATATGAAAAACTTACCCATTTCTAAAGATTTTATTATGCCAGTTCAAAATTTACAAAGCATAGACTCCCTCTGATTAAAACGTCAGCTATTTTATATCATGTTCGTATACGACTTGCTAAACTATAATGTTGTAAGCCCTGAGCTTCTAGCTCATGTCAATTTCCATATTCCCTCCTTCTACTCGAGAAACCATGATATTTTTGTCATCCCATTCTTCAAATCCAAATCGAGTAGCGACTCGTTTTTTGTTATAGCTCTGAAACTTGCTAATTAAGTCTCCATCGCCTTATATTTTTTCAATACTACTCGCGATACTTTCAGATTTAAGTCAATTATGTTTTTAAAAGAAACATTATAATTTTAATTTTAGTCCTCGTCAATCAGTGATTTCTTTATGTTTTTATATACTCTATATTTTTAATTATTTGTATACTTATATATTTATATACTTTTCAGTATTACTTAGTGTTGTACTTAATAATTATTATTATATTCTGTAATTACTTTTTTCTTTAAATCATTGGTCTATACACCACATTCGATTTTGTAAAAGGGCTAGTCCCGTTGAATTCTAAATAAGTAAAATAAACAAATAAAATAAAATAATTAAATAAACAATAATTATTGTACGAACGACGAAACAAATATAAAACGATAAAACAAACAACCGCGAGACCGTAAAACAACGTCCGCACCGAGTTTTGCACGACGCGCGTGCGACTTCCATTGTTGGCCGTCGTCTAGCCCGTGCGAAACGAAAATCCTTGTTAAACGCCTCGGCCGTTGCCCGTTCGAGATGACGCGATCGAAATTCGATCTCACGCGCCGGCAAATCAATTAAAACCCATTCGCTGCGAACTACCCGGTGCCGAGTGTACACATCAAATGCATTATCGGTTCTTAAATTTTACGATTTTTATACGATTGCAATTCTCGAACACGTCACGGGCACGCGCGTATTATTAATTATTGTTCACCGCGCACCAATAGTCGTCGACTTTTCGTCTGGTGCGCACGAACGATTGTTTGGCGCTGCGAACCGTCGCGGTCGCCGTTTTTCGCAGTAGCGCACATCACGACCACCCTGTATGTCCGGAGGTGCTTTCGGTAAACCCGTCTTGACAATACGTGTTCGTACATTTATTCGATTATGATGCATAAACGATCGAATGGACGTAACTTTTTATCCGATATTATGGTATATCAGTCCCGATGGATATGTTTTCCTCGGATCCTTTATATTTTTCTCGTATAGCTTAAAAATATTTATGATTCGCGTTTCCGTAATCGATTGCAGCTGATATATTATCGTGATAAGTTTTTCCGCGAACGTTTAATTTTATTTTATCTATCACGAAGTATTATTTATTTTTACTTAATATTTCAGAATGAATTACATTGAAAAACAACCGTTCAAATACAGGCCTCTCCACTCGTAGACATAAATCGTTGGGCTATATTTACAATATTTCTTGGGGGGGGGGTTGTTTGTTTAAGTATATCATCTTGGTGCCCTGGTACACCCGACACCAACCGACGAAACTTGCACCCCCGTTCGTTGTGGTGCGATAACACCCAACACGCGCACTCGTGTCGTCGCGAAAAACGTGATTTACTTGTCATTTAATGTACTCATCGAGCGCACATCATTATTACTACGGATGGCACCGGCGGGCGTATGATGGATATTAGCGGATTACGTGTCGACTGGTAAAAACGTTAGAAGATTTGTTTACAGAATATAATATTGGAACCGAAGGACTCGTCTTTGAACATTCGCACTTTCGTTTCGCAAACAATAGCCAATAATTAAAACCACGTTACCTACACGCACGCAGGCACGTCGATAAATTAATGCGTTACACGCGTATACTCAAACACGAGCCGGCATTTGATAATGGCTTGTAAATATACGTGTGTATATGCAACGAGGATCGGAAGAGTTTTACGCGGCGTTTTACTTTCATACGTGAAGCGAAGGCGCGCATATTATTTCAACTGCGTCGTGCTTGGACCGCGTTTTCGAAATGTATACGGTCGTTATATCCGTACGAATTAATAGCTTCCTCAAAACCGACGCGTTGATTGCCCGTGCATGCGTGTGCGCATCGGTTTTGTTCAAGGTGAATCCGTATTTTCGTCAAAATTTATCGACATATTTTGAAATTCACGCGCGCCGACAACTAATAATTAACAACGAGATATATGACGCGTGGTTTGTTCCGTGCGCACCGCGTCGGAAACGAAAAACAACCCATCGGTTCGACACGCGCGAAAATCTTGGAACGTACCGTCCAAGACTCGGTAGTACCGATGAAATAATACGGTTTCATATGCATCAACAGGCGTTCGAAACAAAAAAAAAAAAATTATGTGTTTGAGGTGGTTTATTTTTCCTTTCGGTCACACGGGTCAGTTTCAGTTCACTGCAAGCAGTAGACTTTTTGGCCGTCATCGAAACCTTCGGAAAACTAAAAAATCATCATTTAAGTCCGATTAACGGTCGAATGACACTCGAATCGACTCGTATTTCAAAACATATTACCATCGATTTCTGTTCTCGAATGCTCGTAGAAAGAACAATGCGCGATTCGTTTCCAACAACGCGCAGTGTTGTAGTAGAAGTTACGGAAACGATGATAAAGTGTACACGATAAAATGTTCGCATACGAGTAAAACTATACTTCCACCGCAATCCGCGAGGCGAGACGTGCTCCGTCCGAGTGTTGCGCTTCGGTATTGCATATTGTTCAGGTGAACTTTTGTCGGAAACATGGAATATCGTCGTACACACGTCGTTTTGCGTGAAATATCGCACTGCGACGAACGCAAGTCGTGTACATCACACTCGTAGATAACTATATTATTACCGTTGTGATATATTGCGGTATACGGTTTCATTGCGGACACGGTTTATCGCCGTCGATCGGAACCGTAACAATATAAAACACGAAGGAAACGAACCAACGGACTATTATGCGTGCCATAGAAAGGGTCCGAGTATTTGTTCGGAACTGGCATAAGGTTTGCTTGATTTTCAAAAAATATGATTTTGGTCTAGGCGTATACGCGCAACTAGGGTTTTATTTCTTTCTTTTTTTGAGATTTATTTGGTAAATGACTCTTACTATTTAATTTGTACCTGTTGGTGTGAAGATTTAGATAAATGTTTGAGGGGCTAGACAAACTTTTGAACGGGCCAAGCTTCCTCTTCCTCATAGCTCCCACCCGATTGTGTCTAGGGGCTTAAAAAAAAATTATACTTGAATTATACTTCCGTCGGGTCTCACGTGTTAACAATATTAAATAACAATTTTTCGATTTAATTTTTATGAAGAATATAAGGGAACAGTCATGTGCAGATAACGCGACGAAGGAGATAACCCGAACTTCGACTTGTAGCGTCGCATGGAAAAGTCGACGGATCACATTTTACCAGTCTTGTTTCGGCCGTCGTTATCATTGCATTTTTTAACTAGTTAACTAGACGACACGGTTTAGGCTCGATTCGCCAACACCCAATTAGCCGACTACTCGCTTCGCCGATGCGGTAACCGGTTTTTAGTAAAAATGGAAAATTTCCCAATTCGCCGACAAATTTTAGTTACACAAAATATAAAAATAATTTTTATTTGAACATTTAGAATATCATAATCTACAATCAAAATGTTACTAAGACTATACTATACTATAATATACTAACCTATTGGAAATATGTGGAATCACTTTAATACAGATGGATCCAGGACTATAACTCACTTTGAAGGATGGCATACAGTTCTTAATAAAGCTGTTGGTAGATTAAAGCCAAACATTTTTATTTTAATTAAAGAGCTAAAAAACCAACAACAAAATTCCGAACTTGACATCATAGCGCAAAAAAAATTCAATCGGCCACAAAAAATGAATACTAAATACAGAAAATTGGAGGAAATATTATCATTTGCAAAAGAAAGGTATAGCTTTTAATATTTATACAATTGGATTTAATAATAATAATAAATAATAATATATTTTTTATACAATTTTAGGCTACAAGATGGTACTATTTGTATTATGGAATATTTGGACGCAATCATGTTCCATTTGCATCTTGAAAACAGAAGATAAGATTTAGAAGTTTAGTTTAGAATATAAAAAAATAATATATATTTTTAATTTTAAGTGTATTTAATTTTGTAACTATAATATGAAATAATGTCGGCAAATCGGGTGTCGGCAAAATGGTGTGTCGGCGAATTGGGTTATCGGCTGCGACAGAAATGTCGAGTGATTATACTCTGTCGACAATATTTTGAAAGATTGGGTGAAATAATGCGAAACAAACGTGTAATACTATAATCGTACTATGGTATTACATTGACTATTTTGACAAAAACATTTTTTTACAATTTTATATTTTTAAAAATAAAATTTTTAATATTCCTTATAAAATGCACTGATCGTTATAGGTACAAAATACGATCGTACGCAATGCCAGATTTAGCGGGGGAACAGGATAATACAATGCACAGAGGCATCAAGATCTAAGTGGCTTCTAAAACCAAAATCTAAAATTGAAATCGTACGTTCGTCATTTTTTTTTTTTGCTTTTTTTGCTTTTTCTTGCCCATGTTTTTGATATCATCTATTTGTTGTATTTCATACAACAACTTTTAACAGCGAGTTTATAAATCGAAATGTCTAAACGTATATTTGAAAGCGATGCGAAAAAACAAAAACGAAAAAAATATATTACTTTTACGTGTAAAATATAATAGGGATCGTTATATCGTTATATATCGCTAATGGGAGTTTCCCCGGACGAAATCGATCGCGATTTCCAAAAACCCCCGGGATGACCACACGTGCGTTTCGACAGTGGCGCGATGCGTTTAATTTATCTCCGTGGAGGGCTTTGGGAACGTACACGACTCGTACGGTTTCGGTCTCCCACGTTCCCCGTTAGCCGTTCACCCGTATCGTTCGAACGCCGTGACACCGTCAGCGTATTTTTAATTTTCATTAATACGAAAAAAAAAATGGAATATAAAATAAATTAATACCGACATCGGTTTTAAGACAATTACACTGCGCGCCCCAGTGAAGCCGGTGGCCACCTCCGTGCATGACTGTCCGATGAGATAATATGTAACAGATGTAAAACCTAGGAATATCGTCACGACGAGTTTAAAACGATAAACGTCCGATTTTTATTTCGTTTTCTTACGAATCGTCGACGGACTGCATAGCGAAACGTGTTTTTAATCGAATTCGAAGATTGCGAAAACCCAACTCAAGTGAACATTTGCATTGATTATTCTCATTTTTTTAATTATATCTTATAAAGTTATATTTATAATTCAAACATCACTTTCTATCGTTCACTAATCTCAGCGTACAGCCAAAACCATCGTATGGATTTATTTTAAGCGACGAGGGAATGCACTTATTATATAATGCGTATGTGCAATAAGAGAGGACTTTTCGAAAACCATATTTTTAATGATCGAAACAGTTTAAGCTGGATGCATACATTTTTTTCTCTTTTTTGTCGCTTAGGAAATATTTCATGTTGTTATTAATATATTATGCGTAAATAAATCAAGTATAGATGAATAAAAGTAAATGCTATTGGTACAATTTTCAACCCAAAATTCATGTCTACATCGAAATATTAATTGCTTGTTTTCTCTATTTTTTTTTTTTTTTTTTTGCCTTTGCAGTAATACAATTAGATAAGTTAAGCATAAAGATTGATAGTTAACAATTAACTAAAAATTATTGAGTATAGAATAAATAAGGAAGCCAGAGGAATTGATGAAATTAATAATAGAATGAATGATAGGAGAAGATTAGAGTCGGTAGATATATAACCAAGGAAAGATAAGAATGAGAAAAGAAGTTCTCTGCTAGGATTTCTCTAACTTAAAACCGTAAAACAATTCCTGAACGAACACGAGTAGTTCAGCTAGTATATTTACGTGCAACGTACATTATGATTGAAATAATTAATTGGAATCGCGATGAAAGTAATAATTGTATTCGTTTGATCTTACGTAAAACGCAAAAATCTAACGTCGATGGAACTACAGAAATATATGTATCCGTAACAGTAAGAAGATTTTTTAAACCCCACCGTACATACATACCTACATATTGACTTAATATGGATGAGTAAAGCGATATCTCATTTTCTTTCATCTCAACCGTTCAGGGCTGAGTGGTATATGCGACAGAAAGGAAGAAGAAATACGAGTGTACTAGAGATGACTTACGAAGTAAAACACGGATCTACAACACACGTGAGAAATACGCTTACAGTGCATTTTGGTAATGGTGTAATAGAATTATGCATTGAAACGAGGATGACAAAGTTATTTTTGAGGTGTTAGAAAAGATAAAAGATTTCTAAAAGTATTGAAAACCAAAAGAACCGAGGTGAACGTAAACGATGCTCAATCATACGCCATGATGTACCGCTTGCCTACCGAGTTGCATAATAATTAGGCTTATAAAGACGAAAAATTTAGCCATATCCTCGTGTTTATAAATTACTTGGATCAGATTTATTCGGGAATCGATAGGAATGTAGTCTAAACCAGTCGTTGGCCTTAAACACGAGAACAACAGAGCACCGGAAAGTGAAAAAAAACACTGAAATGTGTGAGACGCGAAAACGCTGATCTTCCGAACACTGTTGCGAAATGACACGTGCACGAGCGACCTATAAAAATGTAACGAAAGATTGGTAATGTTCAATGATTATATTTAATAAATATATTTTTCGCAGTATTGTATACTGTTTATGTATCGTTGAATCAAAAGAGAAGCGATTCGAACAAAATTCGGCATCGCGTTTTTTCGTGTTTTTCGCGAGAGAATCGTACCTGTACATATACACACACACGCGCGTGCACAAAACGTATATTATAAAAACGACCTTGCCGCTGATGCTCCAAGCAAACCATCCGTCCTTCTATCCTATTCCCCCCTCCGGCCATCAGATTCGGCTTGTTTGTATTAGGTACACGTCGGTAATAATTCGGTAATAGCTAATAAAAATGTTATTGTGCTATATCCGTGAAGCGCGTCCGCAGTAGGTACACGTATCAAGTACGTGTGACACATTATGTTACATATATAACAGTATAACAACGTCTATTTGATTTCGTAAGTGCTGCCCGCGGGCGCTAAATCGTTAAAACGAGCTAAAAAACACGAATGGACGTGTTAAACGTTGTTACCCGGCGGTTTTTAAACGGTACTGCGAAAAACGTAAACTGTCCGAAAATTCGAAAAACTAACACATCGTAATACCCTACGGATATAATTTAAAAGTATTATTCATAAAATGATTCGTACAAATAAACAAAAATTAATCGCAAATAATACGTTACCATATGAACTGATTGGCTGATTATTAACAAACTTTTTCGACAAGAAAACGAAGAAGAATAAAGTCCACATTTTCTTTTAACTGTCTAAGCATACGCGTAAATTGTACATACAAATTATATAATATTACGATTGTACGATTACGTTATAGTCATGATTTTTAGCTGTGGGACATAGAAATGAAAATTATCTTCAACTATAAGATGTTATAATATTTGTGAAGTGAAACGAGCTAATGAGACTTTGGTTTCAATTATAATAAAACTTTATGAACTCGTAAAATACTTGAGTACAAATACTTAAGTAGAAGTTGGCTGGTAAATGTAGTATTTACGATTTAATTCATCGTATTGTTAAAAAATATAATGTCTACGCGATGGAAGTATAGAAAAGATAAATAACTGGACTGTGAAAAAAAAATAATTTAATACCTTATGTGTTCTAAAATATATCTATTTTAATTTTTCTCTATTTTACGGCATTAATTCCAAACAATTTTTTTTTCAAACCACATAATCGTTAAAAAAAATATTGTTTTAAACGTAATTTGAATTCTAAATATAATCCATTACTTGTCCCAAAAATAATATTACTACTATGATTACTGACATAGCTGTGCCAACAGTTAACGCATTCAGTGAAGTTTTTTTTCCAGATCATATTTTTCTATCAAACATATTTTTTCCACTGTTATTTTTACCAAAGTAAAACACTTTTATAATGGGTATAACTATGAAAATATTATACGTTCAATGCAGTTATTTAAATGCAATTTGAACATGTGTTTCGATTTTTCTTTAGCGTTCTTCTAGTGAAGTATTATTAATAACGTTTTCTCAACAACTTAAAACGTTTTGAAACCATAGTCATAAATACTCATAATTTATCATGTTAATACCGAGTATCGAGGAATTAGGAAATTCAAAATTAAGTAAAATCTCAACACATACATTATAATATTATATTATTATATTGGTTCAGGGCAAAAGTGTGCTGCATTTGAATGCAAACAACGCCTGGATCTTGTTTAATCTATACATCTATAGAGTTCTGTGAAAAATGTAAAACAAATGAGTGCAGGGTATGTATTTAAATTAATAAATGCACCAATAAACTTGCATTGGTGTAATAATTAGAAATAAAATAATAACAATACGATTATATAATAGTCTAGACGACGGTCGTATTAAATTTTTTCTGTAACTATATTTATTTCGTGGTCAAGTGACATTTCTTTGTACGAACGCGTTAAATATTTGTAGATATCTTATGAAATAACTAAGTATGCACTTCTATAGAAATATTTTAAAACAATATTATTGTGATGAGACGAGTAATCGGAAATTTTTTTTTTTAATACGGTAATTATTTAAACCTATACACAACACTTGTCACATAGACCGAGCGATTTCGTTTAAGATAGATAGTATTCATTATATTAACTCAGTTATCGAAATCATCACATACAATATAAATAATATTATAATAATAGTATTATGATACATCATAAAATTGATAGTGCAACTGTTTGAAAAAACATAGCAATCGATTACATTTCAGATGTTTGTATTTCTCGTCGACGAAATTCGTACAATATACCTTAATGTCATGCTGGCTGCTGTATTGATTCTATAACTTTTAAAATATTGATTGATTATCCTCGTTTACATTACGTATTAATATAGTTTTTCAGCGTTAGTATATCGATATAATATATTATAAAAGGTCAGTTAATATTTTTTGAAAAAAAACAGTATTGTGATTTTCAGGTTCTTATTCATATCACATTACGTAATGTGTATCCTCATGACTTTGAGATTTTAATTTTACGTCGACAGCAAATACACTTATCAGGGACGTGTGTGTGCATAATAATATATTTGAAAAACCAATTTACTATGGTATAATTTAGTAATTTATTACTTTTTTAAACATTGAAACCGTGCTACGATTACAGGAAGTATTCGGTACAGGGTACACAATAATTTAACGTCCGTCTTGTGTCCGAACATTTTTCTGCATATTAATAACAACGTACACGCAATATGTGTACTACACAATTTTTTTAGGTTTCAACTCAAGTCTAGAAGAAACACAGAGCAAACCTTTTTTGTTTGAATAACGCACACTGAGAACCGTTACTGGTACGGTGAAAAAATATAAAAAATGATCATGAAATATTTTATTCATTTACACCAGGGATCGGCAACCTTTTGAGTCACGCGGGCCATATTTTTTTTTCTAATGTTTATCAAGGGCCATATTAAAAAAAATTTTTTTACATATGATATATACTAATAATTGTATTGCTATTATATTTGATTATTTTACATAGAAATATGAGTGTAAAAAATACAAATGTTACTGGAAAAGATTGATTTTAAGAAAAAATTTGATTTTTTGACAAATTAAACATAATGACTTACCTTTGTTTTCAACGAAAAAGTATAAATCAACACAAGAATTATTAATAAAACGATGTTCATCATAAATTTTTCTTTTTTGAGTCGCCATAATGTTTGGATTTACTTGTAAAATGAAACTATTTCAAATACAAACAGTCATACGTACGGGTGTAATCACGATGTAATATTAATTGCTACAAACGCAAAGTAACTATGACCATAGATTAAATATATTAGATACCATAGACATATTAATATAATATGTCTATCATTAGATACATATGTATTAAATACATAGGATTAAATATATTTAAAATTTTAATTTTTAAATATATATATTTATATATAATGGTGGGTTGCATAGACCTATATATATTTCTTTATCAAATAAATATTAACCATGGTTACCAAATAAATTAAACCATATTTTTTTGATAAAACCAAACCAAATAATTCTTATCATAATTCATAAAATTAAATACAAATTATTTAAATTAATATTAATTTCATATTCGTACCTACTCGTATTTTAACTATTTGAATTTCGAATATTAATTATTATATTTATTCTAAAATGTGTAAGTATTGTTATTTTATAACCGTCCATTTTCGACAACTTTAAAATGTCAAAGGTTAATAAAAGTATGTTGTTAAAAAAAATTCAAAAACTAAACATTTTGATGAAAGAGAAAAAAAAATGCTCATTGAATTTATTAATCCCTAAAAACATATCATTGAAAACATAAATATATGAATAAAAAATTTAGCAAACAAAACAAAATAATGATATTAGTGTACGTACTTATTATAATGTTGATGTATTAATTTATTTTATACCTATTCAAATTTGTTTTAGGCTGATGCTTTTAGCATTAAACATAAAAGCAAAATATGGGAAGATATTGTTATCGAATACAATGATTAGCAAACAACTGGTATTAGAACTGCTAAACAGCTAAAATCCTTATATGACATGGCCAAAAGGTAAGCAAAAAAATCAATGAGTGATGATAAAGTAAATTAAAATTTATAGGTAAATACTAAGAACTTGTTGCAATTATGTGTGAATTAACCTGTGTTATTGTTGTCGTCAGGTACACTTGTGTATGTATCAGCTGATACATAGTTCTGATAAAACTATTATATAATTTACTGTTTAATAAAATTAAAAATATAAGAAAACATTGTATTTAAAATAGGTTTTAATGTATAAAACCATTAAACTATTTACGGATGAGGAACAGTCCATGGTTCAGGACTTGGTCCAATCTCAACGTTCATCTATTATAAGTTTTTTGTAATCTTGTAAATTATATAGGTACAAGATAAAAAATACAATACAAGTTCATGTATCCATTTTTTTTATCATTATTATTATTAATATAGCTTAGTGGCTATCTATTTGAAAAGAATGAAACATGGTCAAATGTTCTTGAAACATTTGATTTGCACCAAACATCAGATGTAATAACAGAAGAAGAAATCAAATATTTATTTGAATATTTAAGTAAAACCACTAAAAATGAAAATAAAAATGATAAAGTAAGTCCCACTATTACTTAATTTATCATATCTTTCTCAAAATAACAATTGTTGATTGATACTCGGTAAAAGTTTTGATTTTAAATATTTGACGTGGTAGAAACACCCCAATTTCTCCGCTGACGAAAAAACAAGAAAATTATATTGTGATGCTTCGTTTTAAATTTTAATGTAATAGTGGTTGTATTCATTTTAATGCCTAACTAACGTAATTATTTAAATTACTAACATGGACTTTTGGAGAGAAAAAATAAAAAAAGAAATGAGTGTCTTATCGTCCAGGATTACGGGGACTCTCGAATTATTGTTTCAGGCTCGACCGGAAATCGCACGCCTATGTATAGTTTTATATACATGCCTATCTATAGTTTTCGCACGCCTATGCGTGTGTAATACAGTGATAATTATCAGATACCAACGTTACGCTAAACGTGTACTGCTCGTACGGACTTAAACACCGGCCAACGGTTGCAATCGCTATAATTACGTGCACAGGCGTCCCCAGGGTGGGGACAAAAAGGGGCACTTAGAATTTTAAATTTGTTTTCCAAATCATCATCTATAACGCGTTAATTTAATAAACATAGATCACTTTAAAAGAACATATATATTACATATAGAAGAAAACTATATTTAATAATAATTGAAATATTTTATCTTATCGTATCTAACCTTATGTTTGATGAAAAACAATAATGTATGTATAAAATATATCTATAATAATAATACCAAATTATAATAATTTAATATAATAATACTTGATTGTAATAATAATGTACTATAAATAAAATGTAAGTATAAAATGTATAAAAAAAATCTTCATTCATTTTTTTAATTAATTTTGTCACACCCCCTTAAAAAAAATTTCTGGGCAAGCCCGTGGTTAAGTGATGTGAAATACGTCTACCAAATGATGAGAAACAGAGGCGTACTCAGGAATTTTGAATGGGAGTGATCAACTTTTTTTAATACAATATTATAATCAATATGCATTATAAATTAAAATGTAAAAATTATATTTAAACAAAGCATCATTTTTGTAACATAAGACATTTATTAAATTAAAATCATAAAACCAAGTCAAGTTTGTGAGGTTTTTAGCAAATTATGCTGCATGCTAAAGAATAATGTATTTTAATAGTGTGCGAAGAATAAAGACTTTAACATGGCATATATCTACCAGTTTTTAGTAAAAAATCTCAAAATTATTACCTTACCTGATTATCAATCATTTGACTATTTTCCGTTTAAGTATATCGGCGGAAATAGCATTGAAACTTGTAGATGTAGTGGTAAAAAAGTTCGTAATTTTAGTATGCGATTTTTTAATTGTAAATGAAACAATTTCAAAATTCAAAATATGAGCACGTTTGCACGAATATAAACAAATAAAAATAAAGAATAAATTATATATATAATTATTATTAAAATAATCTGTGATATGATAAATTAATAACTTGAGAGTTGTATTTTGTGATTCGTAATTGTAGGTAGTTACCACGGTCTTAGAATAATAATAGTTTGAAGTATCCATGAGGTGGTTTGAACCCCCTAAACCCGCCCTGAGCACGCCCGTGACGAGAAATCGAATGTGTACGCGTAGAAATGCAAACGGCACGCACGCCGTTCCGTCGGAACTTGCGTTAACGTCACTCGCGGTAAACGTATGCGGTACATTTTGCGTCATAAATAATCGCGATTGGACGTTTTCGATGACCACAGTATCATTTCGCAAAACAATGACGTCGAAGTGTTCCGCAAACGCGTTGGTCTCGGCACTGAAACGTTATCCGGCGGACAACTTTTACGTGCCCACATTGTGGAATTCAATTCGTGAGATTCAGAACGTTGCCGAGATCGATTATTTATCGTGCGGTATCAGATCTACGAGTCGTCGAAACGTCAAATCCGATCCTGCGTCACGACGTCGGAGTAAATCAATCGTCTGGAATCTACAGGAACTCGTCCGCGTTTACCCATGCGCGCTGTATGGTTTCATTTTAGGAATCGCGATCGCAAAACGACGACGAGAGTTCAACGATATATAATATTAAATCTTCGTCGTCGTCCTTGTCGTACGTGTACTACGGAGGCTGTTGCACCGCAGGTCTCGGAGCGTAAAATTATTGTACACATTATGTTTTATAGTGATTCGGGTTTTTTTTTTATTTTCCTTTCCTCCTCTTCGCGTCGAAAAATGGCTTCACGCCGATCAAGGGAAACGCGCGGGAAACAAAATATATCTCTGACGGGGCGGATTCACGCGCCCACGTTGCCTCGATGCAGTTCATATTGTTATTGCTAACGAATTCGGATTAGGGTCCCGTTTGTTTTTACGAATAATAAACTTCGTCAAAAACGGCAACTAGGAAAAACAACGCAACAATTTACAATAATATTAAAACTTCTCGTACAGCAGGGAATTCGCGCGGTTGATCATGAAACCGCAAAATATGCAGGGATTTAATAACGTGTTCAAGTCTTACATGTTGTAATATTTATGCTAATCAAATCATACAACGTACAGTTACATCGCGTTTAGTTATTAACGATAATTTCCTATTCAGTGTTACGCTGTCTAATGAATTTACTCTCGTTTCAAATCTAACTCAATTTTTTTTGGATAACTGAAGTATGCTCTATCGCATCCAACTGATCACACGGTACTGTTTCGATACGGATTAAATGTGGAAATATTTGGCGATTAATAGAAGCACAAACCGTTTCCATTTGTTTGAAATATCAAAATTATATGTGAATACTTTATTATGTTATCAGTTTGAATTATTGATTTTTTTATTTATTTAAATATTCAAATACTTAATTTAAATTCACTCCTAATACTAAACAAAGATAATGTGTAAACAAGCTAATTAATAATTTATAATTAATACATCGTACAACTATAAGTTTAATTCTTTGTTTTATTAACGTTATTTTTTAGATTTCTAAAAAAACGAAAAAAACACTTTTTTTTCTTTTTTTTTTTTTTGAATGGTTATAAAATAATTATTATATTTAAAATCAACTGTTCTTACATTAAATCAGAAAATAACTACATTCCATACATTTCACAATAATATTTCCTTGCAATTGATTACATAAACATAAGTTCGCTTATCCGATAAATCATCTCCTCGTCGTCCGTAAAATATAAAAATACATTTACATTCAGGATAATAAATGATGCAGTATTATGTGATACGTATACGAATTTCAGTAGGTATACATAAAATGTAATAGCGTACAGCAAAAACTTTATTATTATGGGTACCAATATCGATTTCATGTGACCCCTTAAACAGCTCTATTACGACCAATCTGATTGCAAATGAGCTGTACGTATTATTATAACTAACTATCCTTCGCAGTTGTTAATTTTATGTATATTTAGTTTCGTGAACATGTGGTGATGGTATGGGGCAGAGACAGTAAATTAAGGATAACGCTACAATTTAATCACGCATTACTAAATTTTCATGAATCAAACCTGACCAAGTAGACTGATTCACTCGAAATCAATGCCAATATTTTTCAAATATTTTAACAGATTACCTTTTACGGTTCGCAAATCAGTTCTATAATATTGACGAATCATCTGCATATTTTTATAATGAATTTGTAATCGTTTGCAATTATTATGCAAAGTATTTATGTTGGATCCGGTTAAATCGGTCAAATTGGTGCGACTGGTTTTAAAAGGATGAAGTGTCAGGGATCAAAACGTTTAGCTTTTGCCCCCTTCATATGCGTCACTAGACTTATATTTTTTTTGGTGGACAGGGGTGTACAAATTACGAAAAGATCACAAACTCACAGATATTTCAGAATGAATATCTTATAATAACATCTAAGGAATATACATTTTTACCCTTAGGCTACACATGCACCACCCTTGGCTCCCTGCCCAATTTTTTATACCTCGAATCCAGATATATTCATTCGATTTTTCGATTACATTTCAGTCATCAGTAATAAGGTTCCTGTAGTCATAATAACAGTAGTTTAATAATAGATTGATAATAGCTGTGGCGTCATTTAAGTATCGGAACGAGTGACTCCGGAAAAAAGGTGGGATCGCCAAGAGTATTGATTCACAACCTGTGAAATGTTTGTGGTTTTTCGTTTGCGAAATGAGGCGGTTTAATGTTTTACATTATTTATTTTTTTTTGATAAAAATGCGAGTTAATCAAGAATACACGGGTGCAACGCGATGTTTGTGTATGGGTAATAGAAACGTTATGTTAATAGCTCTGAACAATACATACGTGTACGGAAGTGTTTTAAGTATAAATATATTTATATTCCATATCGACGGAATATAACGCTGGTATATGTTTTTATCGATACAAAATGTTTTTCGCAACGTAAAAGGTGCGATAATGGATCCCCCGTGGGATGCACGCACACCGGGGGTAGTTTTTAACCCTAACCGCTGACAATTTATTCTTAAACCACGGCACTGGATACCACTGAATAACGATGAAAACATCGACGTCGCAAATCGAGACGCGACGGTTTCCGCCGGTTTCCACTCGCGTAACATTATTGCGGTGCGCGCGCGCGTGTGCACGTTTATTTATTTTTTTTCATATAAATTACTGCATGCCGATCAAGGAAAACAACCTGACGGTCATCGCCGAAATAAGGTCGGTGTACACCGCAAGCTCGTGTGTACGGTTCAATGTTAGTGAACCTGAATGTAACATTGCGTAAATTTCTTTTTTATTTTCCGTACCGCCGCCGTCGTAACATAATATAAAACGCGTATTGTAACGAATCATCGCAGCGCGAAACCGAATCATCATCGTCGCACAGTGTTTTCAAATGAAAATATGCCGGTCAAAATATTTTAGTTGCATAATATTTGGACTGCTGAACTGATTTTTTTGGTCAATATATCTTTTTGAGAAATTGCAATAATAATTTTAAGACCTACTAATACACGGATAAATCCTTAAAAACTAAGAAATCATATTTTACCGTTTAGAAAAAATTAAAAATAATTTAACAACTTGAAAAAATCTATCAAATCTATCAAAGGAAATTTAAAATCTTTTTCATATTATTATTTTCTTTCGTTTTTTCTTCGAGCTAAAAAAACTATAGATAAAATCCAAAGTTTCTGCATAAAACGTTTAATCACTTTCCTATGGATGGAGATGTAATTTTTTTATTCTGTTGAATTCTCAAAGAATAACATTAAATTATATACCCAACTCTACGTTACTCGGTTCAACCATAGCCAGTAAAATAAACCTACGCATAACAGATTATTAGACCAATTAAAAAAATGCTCCCGTCTGAATCCATAGACGATCAATAGAAGAATAACATATGTTTGATTTTTATATTTTTTTAACCGTACCTTTATATTTTTTATAGGCGTTTGTTTCACAAATTTTAAATTTCCGCACTACTCATGTGGAAATGTATTATATCTATACATCTAACGATATGCTATATCTACGGTATAAAACGAGTAGTCGAATTCACGTGAGCAGCATACCTATACATTTATAATATATGCACGTACAGGATATTATGCGAATCTTATTATAATTAAAAATAATAATATTGTTGTTATCCATTACATTTTTATTTTAATGAGATCTCCTTGACGAGTCTATTAATAATCAATTAAAAATACGGACCTGAATACACTCACACACAAACATGCACACATACACACACACACATTATCGTGCATTGCGTGTATAAGTATAATATTCTATATGATGCGTACAATATATAGTGTACGTTATGACTCATAAAATGTAATATTAATATTCATCCATCTGCACTGCGGTGATAATCGAAACAACGAACTGATATATACACTTTTAAAATATCTTCATGGGTTTTATGTATCGTTGTGGAAACACATCATAAACGCGACCCAAAGATTTTTGTTAATATATTAATGATCGAAAAAACAGTGTTTTACATAATTTACATGTTACACAATTACACAGTGAATGTATGTGCAGTCTCGATTCACCGATCATTGTATTACAGAATATATAGGAAACGCATTTACATACGTATTGCATACTCATTTTCACACTGCACAACGATAAATATATTAATGTTCGTAACGAAATGTAATTAAATAAATAATATAATAAAAAATAAAAATTATTAAATATTAAATAGATAAATATAAAATACACTGTACGGAAAAACACGGTGCGTGCACAAATATAAATATAATTACGTTTCGAATTGAAATCGGTTGTTAATTTTTGCAACATTTCTACTTATCTTACTATTCTGTATATTGATATCGATATTAATTGAGGTGCGCGATCGATTCTCAACGAACAATGTATCCGTCTTCATTTTCCATTGATTAACTGTGTTCGGTCATACGTGTTGGGAATTTCGAATTAAACGTGGAAATTGTTAATTTTTTTCCACTTTCGATACTGTTTTATCAAACCGATTTACCGTAACAATAACAATTATCATGATCCTATCGTGCTATATATATATCCGTTCTGCTCACCGTGTACCGATCTACAGTATCCGTACACCGTTCTACGCCGCGTGTACGTACGTCGCGGTCGGCACGAAGCTCTCGGCAGCACCCGGAAACTACGAGCGTTTTTCATCTCCGTATTTTCGACCCGTCCCCATCTCGGCACGCGCATTGTTCGACGTTTATTATTATTGAATTATTATTATATTTCTCTATTTCTCTCTCTCTCTCTCTTACTCTCTCTCTCTCTCTCTCTCTCTCTCTCTCCGTATTACGCGGAACGCACCAAGGACGTTGGCCGGACGGTTCTTCTTCTTGACGAGAAACACTCCCGCGAGAGCTGCCGACCCGAGGTGCACAGGCGCGAGCATTGTGTCGGAACATATTGTGCGGTGTAAATGGTCGTCGTCGATGAATTACATTTTCTATTATTATAGCAGCACATAATGGTGTTTATTTCGTTTCCGGCAATCCAGCGGTCGCATCCAGACGAATCGTCATCGATCATGTTTACTATCGGTAAAAAAAAAAAAGGACACCGTAATAAATAATTAAAAAACCCGCTAAGTAAAAGTGATATTAAATTTCTTCAATTCCCTCTCCCCTCCAAACTATAGGCACTTTTTGATGTACAGTTTGTTGTAACTTACAATTCGCATAAATATTATGATTTGTCATATTTTATCAGTCATAATATGATCATTTATATGAATTTTTTTTTAATCTTCTTTCCTCGTTCGTAACCGAATCGGTAAACATGTGTAATATGTTTTCATCCCCTAATTAAATTTTACTTGGTGGCCACTCGATAGATATACTTCCTCACCTGTGTTCGACCACTAAAGTCCGAAGACTGGAAAAAGTTAGTATTCCAAATGGTATACTTACACCCTTCGTTATGATCATAGGCGAACATGGGGAGGGCTTAGCTCTCCCAAAATCGAAACTTTGTTAGAAATTTTATTCATTGTTTTATAATTATCTGTTCATTTTTTTGAAAATCGTAAAATAAGAAATAATAAAAAACTATTTACAATAGTATTAACAATACCAATTATTCGGCTACTTGCGAAAAAAGTTTCAGTACAATGAAAAAATAAAAACTTGGTTAAGGACATCGTTTGTTTAAGATGGCTTCAGTGGTCTTTCAATACTATATATTGAAATAGATATATCGAAAAATATAAAAAGCTATGATATTTTGAATATCTTTGCTGATACAAGTAAATATTTGTCATTAAAATAAAATATTAATTATTTTTAAATATACGTTATTTAGTGTTTTTTTAATACAATTTAAACACATCTATATTTTTAATAGTAATAAGTTTTACTTGTGCATGGGAAAGGGGTGTGGGGGCAAAGCCCCTGAGGGTTTTTTTACATTGATTTATTATAATCCCCTCAAAAATTCAACCAAATGTCCGCCTATGGTTATGATATACGTCTAAAACCGATTTTAATACCCACCTATATTGCGATTTCACGTAATAGTTCTCCTAATTGATTATTAATCGAGTTTAAATCCATACACATTATCAATACATGTATATAATGTATAAACTGAAGGGTAATACATTACGCGTACAAGAGAGATAATAAGATGCGCATTCTCGATCACACATTCGTTTACTCGATTGTTTTCATACTTACGACCATCTGTCCGATTTCAATCCTCCGAACGCACGTACTATATTGTTTCCCAGATAGCTCGGATAATCAGTGTTCGAATGTAATAGTTCGATAATCGAAAGGTTATCGGTGTGTGCGATTATTACGTTGCATAGCTAGTGACAATATGTAACAAATTAAATACGCATTAGAATGTTTTAACGAAAATCCCATTAATTACTATATTATTACCGACGCATTGTCGTAAGACAGAAGCTGGTCGGATCGTTGACCCTTCGAAGCGATGACTCGCTAAAAAATTGAGTTCTGTGAATCATTTTTAATAGTTTTTGTGGAATCAACAAGACTCACAACTCATAGGATATGTGTTGGAATTTTTTAATGAACTATTTCAATTCTTTCAATTACTTACTTCAAACGCTGTTTCCGTTTGTCGATCTTTCAGTATGAACGCACACGTACGTATAGCGCATAAACATTCGAAAATACGTAATTGAAAAAAAATATATATATTATACATAAATATGTCATATATTATAATTATTTTATCCCGTTCGCGCATCATTGTTGCCGACTAATTATCGTAATTGCTATCAGGACGATTTCACATAATTCATAATGTAACACAATGTTTAATAATTCAAACCAGCTCTACGCACTTTTAGGCACGTTAATGGCACGTATTGTAACAATAATATACGCGTAAATTATTATAATAACAATGTATTTCTTTTACATACGAATATACGCAGTAAAAATGATCGGAATTGTAATGACGTTAGATTTTTAACGCTGACCACAAGTTTTTGAGACTATTTTTTTATTTCGAATTTGTTCTCGCGCGAATAAAACAAAGAGTTATAAGTATTTCGCTAATCGTGACTGCGGAGGTGGTATGCATGAGTATGTAAACTTGTGCAATGTAACATAAACCAAGGGTCGCGAACATTCTTCACCGAGCTTCAGTACCAAAGTTTTAAGCTTGCGACGATGAATACCTATTAATTTTTGTTATTGCGTTAGTGTGCGTTTATAAAAAAAAATAAATGTATAATATAATTGAATTGTATTACAATAATAAAAGTATCAGATGTGTAAGTTTATGTAGATATAATTTATTTTTATTACGATCGACTTGTGTTCCTCTGAAGATCGACGGGTTGACGAAGTATAAACTAAACGATGTTATAAACATCCCGAAGAGCTCAAGCTAAATAATTTTTCCAATCATAACGCGTGTTTTCTCTTGGAAATAATTAACCGTATGCCTGTGATGTAATTAAACATCCACGGTAAATGATTTCAAAATGGTTATTTATCTCATTCGTTCGCTGCGAGGAATTTTTTCAATTACCTACAAACCGTCTTGCCGTCCAAAATGAATTTAAAAAGTTACATGTTTTTAACACCGCAGCAACAAGTGCAGTAGGTATATTATATTATCCGGTAGGTGAATACACGTTATAACAATAGAACGGTTCTTTTATCGATTATTGAATATTACAATTCATCGGCCCGGAGATGTATTAATTAAATTTACTTTATTTACGAGTAAGTAATACTTTCAAAAATTTAGTCTTGTGGAAAGTTTTACCTCGACGAATGCACTTCACTTTTTATTGTACGTAGCAATTACAATATTACTATAGTACTGCACCATTCGCGTCATCCTTATTTGTTATTGTGATTTCCGAGCGTCAAGTAAATTATAACGATTACAAATCCAATCGTCGGAACACTAACGAGAACAAATGTACGTACAATTTAATGTATTATTTTTTTTTCTACGGCGCAATCAACATGGCATATGCATTTTTTCCTATTATCATATACTTGCATCACAATATGAAATATGGGTAAAAGAAGACCGTACGTCGGCTCCGATCTCATCGTGTTTTTGTATTACAAGTGGTGTACACGTAAATCGAATTAAATCCATAAGAATACCGAACGGAACGAACGTGAATGGGCTCTCATTAAAAAGTAACTGCGTTTTACGTACTACATGAATAAATGTAAATGTTAAAGAAAATAACTATTTAAACGAATCGATTAATCAATTTCCAACAAGGGATGCGTATAAAGTATGATTAATATTGTAATAATCACGACCGGCTTAAGGCACCCGTAACGCGCGACCTCCGCGTTTTATAATTTATAATACAATTTATAATACCGCGACGGATTAATTGGATCTATCGGCGAAAAAGTATTACTCATATGAAATATTTTTCGCAAACGGTTGTGCGCACGCTCATGTGATATTACGCGTTCCGTTATATCGGGGCTCGGGTGTACGTGTCCGCGAGCGTTGCTTTTTCCGTGAAACGGATCGGAAAATAAATCGAAACGAATAACAGAAACGTAATCAAAAAAACCGATTGCATTGCGTTTCCGACGAATCGCAGATCGTAATGGTAATTATCATATTATTATTCAAACATCCTTCGTGTGTATTCCGGGTATATATTCGTGTTCGGATAGGCGGTCGGCACCGGTCCGACGATCATTGTTCGGGCGCGTACGCCTGCACCGCGGATAATAAGGTCGATTCCGAAGCAAATATCGCGTACGGTTCAAGGTGTGCATACTTATAGACCGACGCAAACCGGTGGTGTATTTACGTGGGGGATCAAGGGGATCAACCCCCCCCCCAACAATAGGCCGTACACGTGCGAATGATTATAGTCATCATGTCATTTAAAATTTCTTATATTTTATTTTTTTTTCTTATCAATAATTAATTGCATTTGCGAGAATTAAAATATTATGATATAATGTATGACGTTCTTATCGGTATCGCTGGTTACAGGTCTGTGGTCAGTGATCGCATCGGGTCTGTGCGGTCTCCGTATTATAGTAGAACAAGGACGTATTATCGTCGTCGTGGCATTCGTCCATTCCTATATTATCTATGGTTACGACGGATATAGATACTGTAGTACCTGATCACCACGGTTTAATATATACTTTACTACTTACGTATATTTTAAACCATGCTGTGCGTATGGTACCTAACATGTTACCACAATATCACAATCGTCTTATCATTACCTAGTGATATTTATTTAATAACAATTCGCAGTTTTAAGATTTTAATTTTTAATCTGAATTTTGAAGACTCTATGACGGTTATTAAAAAAATGTTAGAATCATGAAACCTGATGGTATTAATCGATTTAATAGGATTAAGTGACTGCAGAATATATTGTGACTATATGTATGGATGGAGGCTACGATGGAGTTAGTAACATGGCTAGTCACTTTTAGGGAGTTCAAGAAATTATGATAAATAAATATCCGAATGCACTATATGTATATTGCTTAGCACATTATTTTAATCTAGCAGTTTCGTCATCTAGCAACATCAAACCCATTAGAAATTGTCTTGGTATTATAGATATACTTCATGTTTTTATAATAAATGTATAAATGTAGGTACACCTAAAAGGCATCGTGTTCTTTTAAATGAAATTGAAAAAAATGATTTCACTCCTAACGTTAAAACTTTAAAAAGACTTTGTGCCACCATGTGGGTACAAAGATATGACGTACTTATCGATTATATGTGAATTATAAAGTTATGTCCATCAAGCATTAAGTTTTATAACAGCTCAAACATACTCAATATAGATTGTATATTTCATATTGATAATCTATTATAATTACTGAAAAATTAAGGGGCTGAGGTGGGAGTAGACCCTCTTGAGTTTTTAATTACTGTATAAAACCATACCCCCCCCCAATGACGAAAACCTTAATACGCCACCGACACACACGTTATGTTAGTTACACGCGTGCGTCAGTTCTATTCTATGTTTGTATTGGATTCGTTGTGGGGTGACGGTGGAGGTTATTATTATTATCGTACGACCTTTATTGAACGCAAAAGATTATCAATGCTACTACTAGTTAACAGGACGAAAAAAATAAACAAATAAGTAAATTCATACAACAATTAAAATGGTGGCGGTAACTCGCACGGATTTTTATCGACCACGACCACATGTGTACACTAGTACACAGAGGTGTATTTAGGGGGGGGGGGTAATATGGGTGTTAGAATACTCTCCCCCCCATCTACCATATTTTATGGTAATTCATTTAATTTCATTTCATGGTATTTCATTTCATTTCATTTCATTTCATTTCATGGTATTTCATTTCACCAAATTGCAAACTAACTTACAGTATAATTTTCTCTACATGAGTATTAGAAATAATAAATTAAATATTGTATTATTTAATACACAATATATAAATACATGGTATTTATTAATGTAATACGGGAGGGGCAGATCCCCTACCTGCTATAATTGAATTAAATTTTAAAACATCTCCATTAAATGAATCCTAGATACGTCACTGCCGGTACACATGTTTTGTTCGTTTTCCTTATTTTTACTCTCGTTTGCGACGCATTATTATTACATCAGGTATTCCGCTCTAGTCTAGACTTTAAATGTGAACATATTTACGACTATCGTAATCAAAGATGAATCCCAAACAAAATAACCGGAAGAGATTTTTAAAACACGAAGAGCACAAATTCAAGATAACACGCTATCCGGTTCGCATTACGGTTTATGATGTATTTTAATTGTTTCAACTGCGATTGTTACATTTAAATGATTGGATGGATTTTTTTCTAATGGATTTTTTTCTATGGAAGGAGGGAGCAGTGACCCTATGGATCCGTCTCTGACTATAATTACACTGTGACGTATTCCGTACTGGATTTGGTCGCGTAGTTTTTTCCAGAAAAGTTAATTCTGATTTGGAGTATGGAATCGAAAAATAAATCGAGAGCTGTTCCGTTGCAATATAAACTTTTATATACATAGTAATTGACATGAACGTATTTTTTTTTTCTAATGATAATATGACTCGAACAAATATTGTAATATTTTGGTAAACGATCGGGAAAACGATCAGTTTTCAACCTCAGGATTTGGATCAAGTAGATTCACACGAATCGATTCGATCCATCCTGCAGTATGGGACGTGGGGAGAACATCCGAGATTTGTCCTGCTGAAAAACCATAAAATACGCTGCACGTGTGTGCGTGCGTGTACAAATACGTATTGTTCCATTACCGCGTTTGTTCGTCAAACGAAAACGATGTTACGTGTCGGCCGGCCGTTTCGTAAGCCGCGCGGGTTGGTCAGCCAAGACGACTGGTTTTCAGTCTCTTCCGCGAAGACAGGCGCGCAATAACTTGTACATATTTTTCACGTACAATATTAATACCTATTGCGAGTGGTTGACGTTGAGAGGAGCAGTAGGAAGGGAGTAGGAAGAGGGTAGCAGGAGGAAGGGAACAGGAGATTCGCAGGAGATTCGCACGCGTATCGCAATTGGACTGCCACGTCTATTTTTTCAGGGACCGCACTCTCCGAAAATACACATTGATGTCACTTGTAGTGTGACGTCTGCGTACACGTTTCTTCGAAATCGCATTATGTTGGCACGTCGCGCCCTCTCAAGTATCTTCACACGTGTCCCATACCATTATAATAATAATGCGAGAGACGAGTGGTTAGATTTTAAGCTGAGTCGATTACAACGAATTTAACGTTTCGTGTTCGTTTGCTATCCATCATATCGCGGCCACATAACTTTTGTTTCTGTTTACCTTGTGTATATTTTTACGAGTACAAGCAACTCGTGGATTTTCGTTGAAGTCAGATTTTTCTGGATTAATTCTACTCGCCGAGTCGAACAAATCAGTTGACTTACTCAGCTTTGGGTGGCTGATCACGGGAATGGGATCAAAGCACTCATTACTATACGCGAGTAGCGTGTAATGACGAATCCAAACACGAAAACAAAAAAAGTGACATGAGAAAACCTGCGAGAAGATATTTATTGCTGGAGAATATTCTCAGAAATAATAATCGATCAATCATTCAATAAGTTAAAAGTGGAAAAGGACATGTTACAATGAATACGAAATTACGATCAAACAACGGTACCCCGACAAAATATCGCCAATAAAACATCGCATTTAACTTTATCTTATCTAATCGTATTCACCTTTTACCTTTTTTTTTATTAAAGTTTGAAGATTATCTTTAAGGTATTTCAATGAATATAATATATATATAATATATTAAATTTTTTTTTTTTTTTAATACTTATATCAATATAACAATATTATACACTTAAAATATATTATTTATTTATAATTAGATTACTGCTACATTTCATGCATTCCATGCGATATAATGATTTCGCGATATTTTACCGGTGATATTTTGTCGATGATTCTCAAATACGTCATCGTAATGATTAGTGTAAAATATGTATCGGATCGAAGGTCGCCGCGGGGCTCTCCTTGTAGACAGTTTTTAATTTCAGTAACACTTTTACTTCGACGATAGTAGTAACTTCGGCAATATAATCTCATATACTACAGTAATTAGTTACGGCCCAGAGCTATTTTTATGATGATATTATTTTTCTTTTTGTAGTATTTATAATAATATATCCATCATTATTAGTTATTACACACACACACACACACACACACATTTATTTATCCCTAGCATGAGGTCATCAGAATAAAGATAAATAAATAAATGGTAAACTATTATAAAAATGAAAAAAAAACGGACACAATGTTAATGAATTATTGTTTACAATACAGACATCGCAGTTCGCCCAAGGCTAAACAATTCATTTTTATTTTTATTTGTTTGCTATTATGGATTGAATTTACAATTTAATGTATTGTGTCTTTACTGCGTCTACATTATAATACCTATTGTATCCTACATATAGTTTCTATGACGAGTGAAATATGTCCCGAATCCGGGAGTTTCGTTTTATCAGATTCGAACCGGCAAACTGCGACGAGGCGTAAAACCGTTTTTTTTTTTTTTTTGACTCGCGACGCGCGATTACGTTTCGTGACGTCATCAAATCGCACAATACGTATGTGTATGTATATATAAAATATGTGCTTTACCTTGTTAACAGTTTTATTTTTCCTGTGTTTAATATTTACCGACGCATCTGAAAACGCATGCGTGGCAATATTATAACGTCATTACGCTGTTGTCAAGGACGGATTAATGACGGGTCTAGCCGGGGTCTAACGGGACCCTCTAGAGTACCCACCCAAATGAAAGGGGTCCAAACAATTTTAGGCTGATACACATTTTTATCATACTAAAATTAATAGTTTTATAGACCTAAATTGTATATACCTACAGTTGACAATTTGTGAAATAGTTAAAAAAATATATCGTTCTGCGAACGTAGCGAACAGCTTTGTAAATCATGTTTTGTCAAGAGGGCCCATATGAAATTTCAGCCCCGGGGCCCAATAGGTGCTTAATCCGGTCTTGCCTGTTGTGCAAAAAGCGATCCGCTGCAGTTGCAACTCTACTGCAGATGCGAGTTGCGTTGAGTTTCGACGGTTTTCTACGGTGTTTGTACAAACTCGACGCGACGATGACGACGTTTTCCGAAGGTGAATTGACAAAGTACGTCTTGTAAAATTTATCGTATTCGTGTACACTTTATGATATATTTATTTGACATTTCGATTGCAGAATAACTACACACACACTGTTGCTGCGCTCGGAAATGTGCAAATATGTGTAAGAGAGTTAATTAGACACGAGAACATGCTTTACGGCTGTTTGTATTTACACTGACGGCGACGGCGATATCGACGGATTCGATCTAAACGAAGAAAAATTACTGTTGTCTCCTCTCTTTCTCTCCCTCTATCCCTCAACCTATAAAAAAAAAAACGAACCGACATAAATTGAAGTATAAAAATGTAAATTCGTTTTAGTAAGAAGCTATTTTTAAACGACACGAACGTCGGATGTTTAATACTTTTAAACGCCTAATTGACAGCTATCTCGGTATGAGTAACCAGTCATTATAATAAGATACAATTATAAATCTTTTAACGCAACACATTAAATATCAATTAATATATTTATTTATTTAATACAATTACGCCAAAGGGCAATGAGTTCAAATATCAGATATCACGAGTAATACATAGATGATATTACAAATTTAGCATATAATAGTGGTTTCGATTTATTACATATAAAAATATAATAAATGTTTAAAAATCATCCTTTTTTTTAGCTTATAACTAAGAAAAAAAATAATCAACCTGATAACTTATTTCAATTCGATTAAAATTGCATTCCTTTAACATTCGGTTGACCGATTCAAACTATGGTTCTGTTAAACACTTGGAACATACTAATGATTAAAAATTTGGTACGTAAGTTTATAGGTGATTCGTCTGAAAGGATAATTTTTAAAATATCAAAACAATCAATTTTATTTTTCATAAACCTATATTTAAGAAATATCTAAAACTCGACAGCTTACTTCACCCGATTCTCGAAAAATCCGATTGAATTTTTTTTTATGTTCGTAATTTCAATATAACATAAAATATTTCATAATGTCGATAAACAATATAATAATATATTCCGGAAGACTATATGGGTAAAAATAAACCAACAAAACCATAAAAAAATTTATCAACAATACGAAGATTTTTATGTAGCGAGCAAGTGTACTACGAAACTCTGCATCTTTTTCACAACGGTTATACCATCGATAATGTTGTATTAATTAACGTATACCAGACATAATTCAATATAATCAGCAGCCGTATTTTCGTTATATCTTTCGGTGTATGATTGTACGATACAACTGCGGCGTGACGACCTCTGGGAAAAAACGTGTAAATACGCTCATAATATATTACACAGTAACCAAAATATAATAAAATAATAGTAAAAATAATAATTATAATAATAAGAATAATGGTAATAACAATAATGATTAAAACAATAATAATAATAATTATTTATAACAGTACACGGTCATATCTGCGTTGTTTATAATGTAAAAGGTATAAAATATTCGGTGACGGACGTTTTTTAGATTCGGCTTCCAGATAATGAGCGTGGTATCAGCTGCAGTTTTTGCACCGTAAAATGTACGTACCTATGTACAATGCATACCCAAACTATGAATATTTTAGATGCATTAAAATGCACATGATTAACTGCAGCTAAATTATGTTTCTGTAAAAACGGTTGCAGCAATATCGGTCGTGCGCTATATTTCATAAGTTTGTCCGTGTAAAACAATCGGCGTGTTCGTTTTTCGTATATGTGTGTGCGTGTGCTAATGTAGGTATGTACGTTTAGGTACACATACGGTACCTAAATGTATACAATAGTAATAATAATAGTTACAATACGAAACATCGATCTGCTGAATGCACGATGTGCCGGGCACGAGTTAAAATAAGAAACGGAAACAGTACAAGCGTGTACGTCAAACGCGTGTTGTTATTTTAATGAAAATCATTCTGCGAGCTCGTGAGAAATGCTAAATGTGAATCATGATTGTACAGTGGATTGGTGATTCTTTTAACGCGAATCCGATTAAAAGCACTCGTACGTCTAGGAGTAGTTTATGTCCTATTCTCGTTGGAATTGAAGACAGAAGAATAGATTGGTTAACGAAATGTAAGCCGGCCTCGCGTTTTTCTGTAGTCCGATTCAAGTTATACAACTAGCCTGAATACTGCAGCAGTTAGGATTGACCGTTGCAGAACTTTAAGTATTTTCATTGATTTTTTTTTTCAACGAGATCGAGCCAACGATAAGTAATGTTTTTTTTTTCTATCTCCTTTCCAATTTTTTTCAAAATATTTAAATATTCGCGGTTACATAATATAAAAATATATAAGTATATATATAAAAAAAAACACACTGAAATCAGTTAAATTTTTCTTAATATTTAAGGGATCTAAAATTTGAGATTTTATAAGTATTTTTCAATATTGTTATATTATCCGTAATTTATCTTTTCAAATAAGCGACGGGAGGGAAATTTTGGAAAAAATACCATATCGATGTGGCTTTGTTTATCCAGCTGAACAAATTATGAAAAGTACGCCAAGATGGACCAAAGCTATATTCTCCGCAATAAAACTATTAATACACTATTGACACACTAATAATGCGCAATAATTGAAAAACGTCCATAAAAATCTTACGCGTGCACCAATGTCAATTTTTTTTTTACCGAAATAATCGTAAAATTAATGTCTAAAATAGGATTAGGTATTTAACGCGAAAAAAAAATGGAAATGGAAGTTTATATTCTTCCCGTTGAAACTAGAGATTTCGAGAACATATACGATGGGGCAATATGGATGAAGTATTACAAACCGTTGTTACAGTCTCGTTTCATCGATTTTGCGGGGGGAGGGGGAAGGTTTAAGGGTTTTGGATCGGGTAAATCAATCGAAAACTACCAATCCGAACGGGCAATACCGCAACACGATAGTGGTCCTATACTATGTTACCATGGGATAGGCACACACGGTTTTCTGTCGCGCAATAATCCGCAGACGACAGCATTTTTCGGCCGTCGGCCACGCGGTGATCCGATCTCGATCCATGAAAACCTGTAACAGTAGACTATAAATCGATTTACGACGAATTCTCGCAACAGTCGCGGCGCGATGTGATACCGTGTACCGTCTGTGAATCATTATTAAAACGATCTACGTAAAAACGTCGTGCGTCTCTCGTCCGCACGCCGAGTCCGAAGTCCACCCGAAGGCGAACCGGTGTAAAACGATTTACTCATCGCCGTATTCGTAATTTCGCGTATTCCCAATGGACACGTCATCCGGCGGCGGCCGAGATCGTTTATCGGATTTCGCTCATAGTTCCCCTCCCCCGAACGCGTGTTTTTTTTAATGCCGTGCAAACAGTGTACGATACTTACGATACCGTGAAAATCCGCACTAATTATACCGTCCGGTGTTTCGGATTTACATAGTATTACGTTGTGCTAACGCTAGGGAAAACAGGTGGAACGGAAAAACATTAATAATAATCTACAAGAAGCTACGCGATGTTCAACGTATACTAGCGGCTACCAAAGCAGCATAAATTGCGTGTTCGTCGTTCAACCGTTTTGTCGTGTTGGTAAAAAATATTTGAATTCTTACGCAACAGACGGACGGTCGATTGTTCGCAGGGTCAGGACAATTTTTTTTTTTTTTTTATGGAGGAGGCTGGATCGAAAAATATTTGGCAACCAAATATCACATACATCATGCACATCTTCTTGTACATTATAATGCGGCGAGGAAAACAACAACCCCTTACCGTAGGGTCCACGCTTTGGCTCAAATCCTCTTGCGTATGCAATGGTATCTCTCACCTCCACAGTCACAACTAGTGTTTTTATATGACGTCGAAATATTTATGTAAACCATCGATATGGATTTTAAACTTTAGTTATTATATTATATTATTTCTATTAATTACATTGAACAAATTTCGTTGTAAAGTTGTAATTGTACAAAGCTATAAGTTTTTTATGACATCTTAATAATAATGTATTTCATGCATTTTTTGTTTTTTAATCATTTTTCAAACATTTTTAACTCATGGTCAACTCACTTTTATAAAAAATATTACGTTTATAGGCCCTATACGATTACTTCATTATAATTAGCATACAGTTACATGATTATAATCATTATTACCAATATGATTATTTATTACTAAACTTAAAATAAAAATTAGAATTATAAAACCGATTTAATAATATAATGTAAATAACACATTATAAATACATTTTTTTCTATAGTTATACATTATTTTAAATTATAATTCTATATTCTATAAAAGGTTCTCAGGTCAAAATATTAAATGTTTCGTAAACTATACGTATGATATATTTTTTCATATCAGAGTCTATTCTACAGTATAATCATGTTCTGGTAGAGGTTAGGTATTGTGGCAAACAATAAAATACTATGAGCTCAAAAATGTAAATTTAAAAAAATTAAATTCCAAAATAAATTCTACTATTAATTCATTCAAAGAATTTGATGTTTTTTCTATAAAACAACTATTTTACATACAGATTTACTTTAGTTAAATTTAAACAAATATATCATCATACATGCTAAAAAAAATAATTTATATATTTCTGCTATTCGATCATCTAAGATCAAGCTGATATTGTTCACTATAAAGTTGAAACTCGTTTAATAAAATATCAATGCATTATTCACATTTATTTATATTTATTAACTGTACATCTTGTGTTAAATGTAAGAATTTTATTAAAATATGGCAAATTAATATATATATATATATATTATAGCCAACTTATGTATTGTAATCTTCTAATTTTGTATTATTATTATTTTTATTTGTATTTATACTCTTTTTGTCTATATACTATCATATAAATTTATGTTTAATAATTATATATAATTAAACTCAATGCTGTTTACTGTATCTCAAATTACCGAATTGGAAAATAATTTTGTTATAAAAATGCTTATTCAGTTTTTATAAGTAGGTACTCATTATAACCAATTACCAATTATAGATTTTCCGTTATGGTGAGATGGGCCAATTAATTGCAGTTACATTAGCTTAGTTTAATCGCGATTTTATTCACTTTGTATATACTAGACTATGTATTTTTAATTCGAAACCGGTCGTACTTTAAAAATATAATAATGCTCCAGGCTAATAATTTATTTATATGTGTATAAACGATTTGTTTATTTATTTGTATATTAATTTTTGAGTATTAACAATTTACTAATATTTAAATTTTATTTTATTTTTTATTATTTTATAATGTATAATTTACCTCATTCCTTAAATATGTTTAATACTTAATAATTAAGATAACTTATTATTTTTTATTATTATTGTAAACTTATTTATTATTGATCTTATTTTATTATTTTGGCTCAAATACTTCTTTTCACAAAACAATACATAACAATAATTATTATAAAATGATTTGTATATATTCATAAAGTTATCTATAATATGAGTAAATATTAAATAAATAAATATTAAACATAAGAATTAAGAGTAAATATTAAAATTACCTTTCATATTTATGAGAACACCTTATTAATTACCTATAATTATATAATATTGTAATAATAGTCATTATGATTCACAGATAATATTCGTCATAATACAAAGTCTATGGACTATATAGTTATGGTACTTGGCATCTATTACCTATACCAGTGCTTCCCAAACTTTTTCGACTTAAGACACCCTTTTTGATCTAAGGTTTTTTTAGGGTGATCTTCTCTAAAGTCATAGAGTGAGATGACTAATCATAAGGAAAATGTTAGATCCGACAGTATTTCATGACGGCGCGGCGCCCTTATACATACATCGTGGCGCACACTTTGGGAACCTATGACCTATACCGTACTAACAAATTCATAATTTGTAATCATAAATAATCATTAATAATTTATCAATAATATTGTATCCTTCAGTAATATTTATACATTATTATAGATATATAACACATTATTTACATAATTCTATATTTTGTAGTATGTATTATTAATTTAATAAGTACTCATTTTAGATATTTAGTATAAAACGAAAATGAATACCTATCTGAAATAAAACATTGAATTTTCTTATTATCATTAATTTTTATGGAGCTTATATTAATAATACCTAGCCTCATAATATTTTGGACGCAAGGTACTTGCCCCATTTGCCAACCCTTATGCATATTTATTATCATAATTGCCTCTTGGCCAATAAATTAATATTATTGTTATTGTTATTATTATTATTATTATTATTATTAATGTGTTCTTTGGATAGTTAACAGCTCAAATACAATAAAATAATATGAAAACGATAATTTGTTTGAAATAGAATAATTTTATAATAATATACTCAATGATATATAAATTTTGCTTATACCTATGTAACGACGGAAAATATACACAAAGTTAATGAGGTATTTACTGCAAATTTGATTTGATTAATTGGCCAGTGAATATTTATTTGGCTTAAATAATATGAATTGTTCAAAATAGTTTAAAAAATATATAGTAAATATTAGAATTAGTTTTGAATATTATTATTTTTAAAATATTTGACAAAATTATTCTGGAAATATATACTGAACGGAGGATAACAAAGCGTCGGTTCAAACCAAAGTGCATAATTTTGCATTACCTTGTCAAAAAAAAAAAAAAAAAAAAAAGAGTCGGTTTATTGAAATTTTTTAAATAAGTTGTTTTACCAACATATAATTTCTGTGTACTTTATTTCTACTTAACGTCATTTAGATTTCGTTTTAACGTTGAATCTTATTTTATATTATTTTATTATATATGATATTAATTTTGCTTAGTACATTTCTAATTAAGCTGTTGTTTAACTCGGAAATAATAACAATTGTGAGTAAATAATGAACATTTTAAATCAAATTAAATTTAACAATTATATTCCTATATTTTACTGTATAGAACATTATTCGGTTATTCGATATACACTTCTTCCAATTGGTTAGTATTTTACAAATATTTTTAGTAAAAACTTTTTTTTTTTTTTTTTAGTACAACTATTAGAAGTGTAATCCAGTAGGGTTGTAGATTTAAATAATTAAAAATAATATCATACACGACTTCTAGTATGAACAACAATATTGATATAGTTCATACATTAAATGTTTTACTTGATTCAATCATATCAGCTTTACGGCAATATCCTCTTGAACTTGGAATGGAACTAAACGATGATGTTAAAACTATATTAAAAATTATATTTATATTTAATGATAAGATTTCTGTAAAATTTATAAATACTAATGTAA